>NC_079192.1:78556928-78814428 GCF_029499605.1 Hyla sarda
GTCTGCTCACATCTCCTCTAGCATTAGTAAAACTACAACTCCCAGCTTGTCCTCACTGACAGTAGCAGGACACAAGCTGACAGTGGGGGGATATTTCCTCCAGCTCTGAGCCCTGCGCTCACAGCTGTCAATCAAGGAAGTGTGTCCATGACATAGGTGATGATGCATGGACACAGCAGGACTAGTATGTGTCCAAGCAGGCAGGGGGGCAGATGTCTTTTTTAGTATGAAATACTGAAAAAATTCTAATGAAAGCAATTTCAAAACCTACTGGTTATACATGCTTTACAACATATCAAACATTTTTGTATCTGACAGTGCCCATTTAAATAGTCACAAAATATGAAAAATTAAATAACTTGTCATATCTCCCACTGTTGACCAGCACAAGGAGCTAACATGAGGAATCTGGTGAAAGCAAGCAACTTGTCTGGCTGCTGCCAATTAGACCTCGCCGTCTACCATTCTCTGTCTATGTGCAAAAGGGAGGGGGGGGGAAGCGTGTTTTGTAGTTTTTTCAATTCCACTGTCACAATTTTGTTGGTGTCTGAAGAGTGGTAAAGAACAGACTAGATGTCTCTTGATAGGTCACTGCTCCTTAGGGGTCTCAAGAAAATGGTGCTGGCTCCCCCTTTAATTTCACCTAATCTGTGCTATGCACATGTGCAGTAAGCAGCCCATGCTTTTTTATGAGTAGACAATCTGGATAAGGATGACCTGGCAGGGTTCCTCTTTTTCCATAAAAAATTTGACTTATGGCTTGCGGCGCATTACCCATGGACATGGACCTAAGGAAGAGTCCTTTGAAATGCGTTGTCCACAAATCTGTATTGTATACTCACCTAATAAAAGACACATTGCTCTCACTATCATTGTGTCCTCTGATGATGTACCACAAGTCATGAGTAAAAAATGTTATGGAAAAAGAGGAACCCTGCCAGGTCATCCTTATCCAGATTCTCTACCTGTATCCTGCACTGTTGTGACAATGGCATCTACAGCCCGGCTGCCTCCCGACATCTATCTATTTAAAGTGCTTCACAGTGTTGTGCCTGATAGCGCAACACTCCAAGGGGAGCAGATTCATCCATCTACTGTATTTACAGTTATCCACCAGAAATAATTGCACTATATAGCCCTGTCTCTGTTCCCTTGTTTCCTTTTCTATGAGACACTGTCAGTCTAACTTTCTTATGCCCTGTGTCTGCCATAAAGCAACTGTGTAAGTGTTGTGAAGTGACACACCACACCAAGAGGCTACACTAATGGCAGCCCCCAGTACACACTTTATTAATAAATAACATTAAAACTACATTGTCCTAAAACTAAATACAATCATGGCTGTAAATGTTAGCACCCCTGAAATTTTTATAGAAAATGAAAGTATTTCTAACAGAAAATGATTCCAGTAAAATTTGGTTGCACACCCTTTGGAAAAAATAACTGAAATCAGTTGCTTCCTATAACCATCAATAAGCTTCTTACACCTCTCAGCCGGAATGTTGGACCACTCTTCCTCTGCAAACTGCTCCAGGTCTCTCTTATTGGAAGGCGCCTTTTCCCAACAGTAATTTTAAGATCTCTCCACAGGTGTTCAATGGGATTTAGATCTGGACTCATTGCTGCCACTTCAGAACTCTCCAGCGCTTTGTTGTCATCCATTTCTGGGGGCTTTTTGATGTATGTTTGGGGTCTTTGTCCTGCTGGAAGACCCAAGATCTTGGATGCAAACACAGCTTTCTGACACTGGGCTGCACAGTGCGACCCAAAATCTGTTGGTAATCCTCATATTTCATAATGCCTTGTACACATTCAAGGGACCCAGTGCCAGAGGCAGCAAAACAACCCCAAAACATCATTGAACCTCCACCATATTTCACTGTAGGTACTGTTTTCTTTTCTTTGTAGGCCTCATTCCGTTTTCAGTGGAATGATGTGCTTTACCGAAAAGCTCTATCTTGGTCTCATCTGTCCACAAGACGTTTTCCCAGAAGGATTTTGGCTTACTCAAGTTAATTTTGTTAAAATGTAGTCTTGCTTTTTTATGTCTCTGTGTCAGCAGTGGGGTCCTACTGGGTCTCCTGCCATAGCGTTTCATTTCATTTAAATTTTGACGGATAGTCCACGCTGACACTGATGCTCCCTGAGCCTGCAGGACAGCTTGAATATCTTTGGAACTTGTTTGGGGCTGCTTATCCACCATCCGGTCTATCCTGCATTGACACCTTTCATCAATTTTTCTCTTCCATCCACACCCAGGGAGATTAGCTACAGTGCCATTGGTTGCAAACTTCTTGATAATGTTGCGCACTGTGGACAAAGGCAAATCTAGATCTCTGGAGATGGACTTGTAACCTTGAGATTGTTGATATTTTTCCACAATTTTGGTTCTGAAGTCCTCAGACAGTTCTCTTCTCTTTCTGTTGTCCATGGTTAGTGTGGCACACACAGACACACAATACAAAGACTAAGTGAACTTCTCTCCTTTTTATCTGTTTTCAGGTGTGATTTTTATATTTCTCACATATTTCTTTTTCTTTTCTTATTTTTCCACAATTTTGAAAGGTTGCCAATAATTTTGTCCAGACCATTTTTGGAGTTTGGTGTGACATTATGTCCAATTAGCTTTTTTCCTCCCTTTTTGGGTTTAGTTCCAATACACACAAAAGGAATAAACGTGTATGGATAAACATGTGTTACTGCAATCCTTTTCTGTGAGAAATACTTCATTTTCTAGAAAAAAAATTCAGGGGTGCCAACGTTTACGGCCATGACTGTATATAAATGAAATACTTTATCTTGATAGAATAATTTTATTTATGAAAAAATAAAATGGTGACACATTCCCTTTAAATTTTGATCTTCAGACCCATAGGAGGGCTTGTTTTTTTCGCAACCAATTGTACTTTGTAATTATGTTACTCATTTTACCATAAAATGGACGGCTAAACTAAAAAAATATTAATTGTGTGGGGAAATTTTGGGTGGTTTTACACTTCACGGTAAAACTGACATGTTCTCTTGATACAATTAAAATGATGCCCATGTTTTTACACGTTATACTGCTTTTGAAAAACCTCCTAAACCTTTCTCATATTTCTAAGAAAGTTTTTTTTTTTTTTTTATGTTTACACCATTCACTTTATGTATATTTTAAGAGTTCGGACATTTATGCACGCCTCTATACCAAATACGGTATGTTTATAATTTTTTTTTTACACTTTTTTGGGGTAAAATGAGGAAAAGGGACAATTTTTGTTTTTATTGTGGGAGGGGCTTATTCACTTTGTCATTGTGATAAGTATTGCTTGTATATATTTATATATTAGTATAACAATAAGTGTAGATGTGGCTCAAGCCTTTCTGGTTCTATGAAGGCAATCACTATTATTTAATATTATACACCAACTGGCCCTTTTATTACTACATCTTGCTAGTATCGGGTTGGACCCCCTTTTGCCTTCATTCTTCATGGCATACATTCAACAAGGTGCTGGAAACATTCCTGAGAGGTTTTGGTCCATATGGACATGATGGCATCACACAGTTCCTCCATATGGACATGATGACATCACAAAGTTTCACCATATGGACATGATGACATCACACAGTTCCTCTATATGGACATGATGACATCACACAGTTCCTCCATATGGACATGATGACATCACACAGTTCCTCCATATGGACATGATGACATCACACAGTTCCTTCCTATGGACATGATGACATCACACGGTTCCTCAATATGGACATGATAACATTACACAGTTCCTCAATATGGACATGATGACATCACACAGTTCCTCTATATGGACATGATGACATCACACGGTTCCTCCATATGGACATGATGACATCACACAGTTCCCCCATATGGACATGATGACATCACACAGTTCCTCTATATGGACATGGTGACATCACACAGTACCGCTATATGGACATGATAACATCACACAGTTCCTCTATATGGACATGGTGACATCACACAGTACCGCTATATGGACATGATGACATCACACAGTTCCTCCAAATGGACATGATGACATCACACAGTTCCTCAATATGGACATGATGACATCACACAGTTGATGTAGATTTGTCGGCCGCATATCCATGATGAGAATCTCTGGTTCCACCGCATCCCAGTGGTGATCTATTGGATGAGATCTGGTGACTATTGAGGCCATTGGAGTCCAGTGACCTCATTGTCATGTATGAGATGATGTGATGTGACATGGGGCATTATCCTGCTGGAGTATCAACAGAAGATGGGTCCACAGTGGTCATAAAGGGATGGACATGGTCAGCAATACTCAGGTAGGCTGTCACGTTTAAATTATACTAAATTGGGGCCAAAGTGTGCCAAGAATATGTCCTCCACACCACAACACCACCACCAGCCTGTGCTGTTGATGCAAGACAGGATGGATCCATGTGTTCATGTAGTTTTTGCCAATTTTGATCCTGCCTTCTGAATCTCGCAGCTGGAATTGAGGTTCCTGAGACCAGGACACCAGGGCCGGTTTTAGACTTAATGTGGCCCTGGGCAAAATTTAAAGTGGGGCCCCAAAAGCCGAACAAGTCAGTCCCATTTAGTTAATTCAGGATGTAGCATGACAAGAATGTTGCAAGTTTATTAACCTCTTAAGGACACCGGGCATACCTGTATGCCCTGCGCCCGCTCCCCTACTATGACGCGGGCTATCACCCGCCAGGACCCATGTCTAATGCCGTACATCACCGATCGCGGTGATACCCAGCATTAACCCCTAAGACGTGGCGATCAAAGTTGATTTCCGTGTCTAAAATGAAAGTAAAACCGTTCCTGGCAGCTCAGTTGGGCTGTTAGGGACCACCGCGGTGAAATCTGCTGGATCAGCAGAGCGCTGACATCACTGATCTATGCTATGGCATAGCATTGAACAGTGTATGCAATCAGAAGATTGCATGTAATAGTCCACTATGGGGACTAAAAAATGGTGTAAAAAAAAAAAGTGAATAAATGTGATTGAACCCCTTCCCTAATAAAAGTTTGAATCAACTGGGGGTTGGGGTTGATTCAGACTTTTATTAGGGAAGGGGTTAAATCACATTTATTAACTTTTTTTTTTACACCATTTTTTAGTCCCCATAGTGGACTATTACATGCAATCTTCTGATTGCATACACTGTTCAATGCATAAAAAAAAATGTTAACAAAAATAAACATATGTGGTATTGCCACGTGCGTAAATGTCCGAACTATAAAAATATAATGTAAGTTAAACTGCGCGGTCAATGGCGTATTTTTGGTAATTTTGTATACCCTAAAAAATTTACAAAAAGTCCCATCAAAACAAAAATGGGACCAATAAAAACTACAGACCGCGGCGCAAAAAAATGAGCCCTCATGAGCCCATTTAACAAAAAATAAAAAAGTTATAGTGGTCATAAGATGGCAATTTTAAACACTAATTTTGGTGCATGTAGTTGTATTTTTTGGGGTAATTGGGTATCCTTGTAACCATATGGATGTACAGAATAAATATGTGTCACTTTTACTGTAAAGTGCACAGTGAAGAAACAGAAGCCGCTAAAAACTACAAAATGTCCCTGTAGACACACAATATTTGCTAGACACACCCACTACCGCTATATTTTTCCGAAATAAAAATCACAATACATAGACCAATATTCTCATATACAGTAACATATAGTGGTAGATACCCGCTACCCTGCAGACCGAATGAGGCCGGGTTCACATATATCAGCCGTGCACTGGAGGGAAACTGATGCTAGAACTGATCCCGTTCATTTGAATGGGACAGTTCACAATCATCCAGCGTCTTAATTTTAACGCCAGATGGTTGGACACCCCAGAGAGAGTTTGGATTACACCCCCTGATATACACTACTGTGCACATGTGTGTATATATCATAGGAAAATATATATTTCCCAACCAGAGTGTATCCAGCTGTTGCAAAACTACAACTCTCAGCATGCTGGGATTTGTAGTATTCCCTGGTTGCAAAACATTGATATATACACACACATGCATAAATCAGTGTTTCCCAATTAGGATGCCCCCAGCTATTGCAAAACTACAAATCCCAGCATTCCTGAACAGCCTATACAGCTGTAGGCACCCTGGTTGGGAAACACTGATAATGATATATATATATATATATCTCAAATGTTAGCACCATGCGATTGTGCCACCGCTGCCTAGTGACAGATATTGACAGATGCATCACTGTATATCACATATATTTAAAAAACTATACATATACACATGCATACATACAACACATACATATGTGGTAAGCTTGGGGGGTGTAGGGTATGTGGTATAGCTGTGCGGTGATGAACGGGTGTAGCATTAACCCTTAACTGTCGTGACGCCAGGGTGCGGGTTCCTCCTCAGATATATATCCTACCGCCACCCGTCCCAGGAACGATAGGGAGGAATAAAGGATTGTCCACAACCGGAATTGTAGTAAACTGGAAATAACTTTGCTGCAGATTTTATGCAGGATGAAATCAGCAAACAGTCTATACAGAGGACCGGTACTTAGGCTCCTCACAGGTTGGATGCGACCTTGTAGGGAATGAGCTTTGAGGCTTGTTTTACGCTGTTCCACTAAATTTACGGGTTTGATTTAGGTTCAGTAGTCACGTAGGATTTTAGGAGAGAGTTGGATAAACTCGCGGTTAGCAAGATGCTGAAGAGATAGGCTTCAGGCCTAGATTTGTCTTGTAGGTATACACGGAGCTGTGTTCTCTCTGTTAGTCCGGAACCCAAGAGAGAGATGATTGGAAACAGAGCCCTTATATGGCAAGGGGGCAGGCTCAAAGCTTATTGGATCCCCAAACCTGTCAGTCCTATTACAAAGGATTGTGGTACATCAGGTGGCACAATCACGTGACCTGGAAGGTCCTTAACCTTAGCATAACACGTTTACTGTAGATCACATGACCTAAGGTCCTGGAAGTAACCTTTATAAAATAAAATATTTACAATATACACATTAAATTAAAGAAGGAAGAGGTGACTAGGGGTTATCCCATTAAGAGACTCCTATCAGGACGAAGGAACTCTGACTTTGGGGACATACAACACAAGGTAGAGTACAATGTACAGTACCGGGACACCACACATACTCACACAAATATCATACGTGTGTATATACATAGATGCATTACACACACATACAGCACATTGTAAACAAATACATGTAACAGGTAAACTGTTTACATCACACATGTACATCTACACATTACATCTACTTTTATTGAAGCCTGGCTGGGTGCATTAGGAGCTGCTAGATTTTCATGCCTCCTGGGGCCTACAGACTACCTCCCCCATCGTCAGGCAGCTAAACTGTGCGACAGCAGCAGCAGGAGGAGATGGAGGAAGGAGGGAGGGGGGGGGGTGTTAAAGGAGTCTCCCACTGCCAGCACTAGGGATCGACCGATTATTATTATTATCGGCTGATATTTACGATTTTGGACATTATCGGTATCGGCAATTACCTTGCCCGATAATCCTATAATGCCCCATCCCCAGCCCCCCACTGCACCGGCCAGAGACCCCCATTGCCTCCCCCATCCCCGGCTTTATAATTACCTGTTCCCGGGGTCTGCGCTACTTCTGGCTCCTGCGGCGTCCTGTGTTACGCTGTGCACAGGACGAGTGACGTCCTCATCGTGACGTCACCGTCAGTGCGCACAGTGACAGCTCAGGACGCTGCCGGAGCCAGAAGTAGCGCAGACCCCGGGAACAGGTAATTATAAAGCCGGGGATGGGGGAGGCAATGGGGCAGCGGCGGTGGTTGGACTAAGGACCAGCAGGGGGAGAGAAGCAGGGGCGACGGTGGTGGTAGGACTCAGGATGACCCCAGGACAGGCAGGAGAAGATATATAGCCGGAATATCGGTATAAATTATCGGCTATCCGTCTTGACCTCCACAGATTATCGTTATCGGCCCTAAAAAATCGATATCGGTTGATCCCTAGCCAGCACTATGTGATTGAATTCTGCATCGTGGCTCAATCCTGAATGCTGCAGAGCTACACTGCTTCCCCCAGCTACAAATACTATAGCAGCCGTCCTAATGCCGGCCCTGCAGGCAACGTTCTTCCTGTCTTCCATTGTTCAATCCTGGTGAGCCTGCATGAATTGTGGTACAGGTTTCCTGCTCTTAGCTGATAGGAGTGGCACCAGGTGTGGCCTTCTGCTGCTGTAGCCCATCTGCTTCAAGGTTGGACATGTTTCAGAGATGGTATTCTGCATATGTTGGTTAACCGAGTCACTGTTACTTTTTTGTCAACTCGAACCAGTTTGCCCATTCTCCTCTGACATGAACAAGTCAATTTATCTTCATTGGGGGACACGTTAACCGATGGGTATATGCTCTTGTCACTAGGAGGCGATGACACTAGGAAAAAAAAGTTGGCTGCTTTCTGGCAGGATATACCCACCCACTGGAAGTGACGTAACCAGTTTTAGCAAATGTAAGTAGGAGGCAAGACACATGTCTGGGAGCTCTCCCAGACTTGGTCTTTAATTTTATTATTTTCTAGTTCAGTATGTCTAGTTAGGTTCTTTTTCCTTTGTTATTTTTCTATGTTGGGCGACCGGAGCATGGCGCTACCTGATCTCCTGATCTCCCACATGCGACAAAGGGGCACGGTGCATAAGAGTATGGGTCGCCAACCCCTTATTGCCAATGGCCAGCGCCTGGAGGTAGTACCTTGGGTCCGGGTCCCCCACTTGCCCCTGCCTGCCTCATTATGGCAGCCTGGCGTGATGCAGCGCGGCCTTTAGCTGGCTGAAGACTTCAAGGTGAGTGTGTAAAGATGGAGCCATGGGTGAGTATGTATGTGGTGTCCCGGTACCGTACCTTGTACCGTACCTTGTACCGTACCTTGTGTGCTAAGTCCCCAAAGTCAGAGTTCCTATGTATCGGTAGGATCCTCCTGGTGGGTTAACCCCTTGTCACCTCTTCCTTCTTTAATTTTATTATGTTTGATGTATATAAAGTGTATATATTCTATTGTGTGTATAGTACTTCCAGGACCTTAAGTCACATGATCATTAAGTCTAATGTTAAAGGAGAACTCCGGAATATAAAAATTGTCCCCCATACGGCCGGCAGTAAAAAAATAAAGATGTACATACCTCCCTCCGCTAACCTGGGGCCTCCGGTCTCCGCCACGATCCTCTTCCTGGTTGCCCAGCCAATCACCGGCCGCAGCAAAGTCAGACTCGGCCGGCGATAGGTGTGAGAACGCTTCAGGACACAACATTCTTCACTACACCGGCACCTGCTGCCGGGGCCGAAAATGTCACACTGCCGCTCAGCCTATCATCGGCCGAGTCGGGACTTCACTGCGGCTGGTGATTGGCTGAGCACAGTAAGACACTCCGACCACCGGCAAACAGGAAGAGGATCGCGGCGGAGACCGGGGCCGGTTACTGGAGGCCCCGGGGAGCGGAGGAAGGTATGTACATCTTTATTTTTTTTTACTGCCGGCAGTATGGGGGACAATTTTTACATTCCGGAGTTCTCCTTTAAGTTAAGCTTAAGGACCTTACAGGGCACGTGATGTGGTCACATGATGTACCATAATGCTTTGTGAAAGGACTGACATCTGGTGGGAACCAATAAGCTCTAAGCCTGCCCCTCTCCATATAGGGGCGCTGTAACCAATCTCTCTCTCTGCTTTCCCCAGGATATGACAGCGAGCGGAGCTCAGCACAAATCTAAAGACAGAACTAGGCCTGAAGCCTATCACTGCTGCAACTTACTAACCGTGAGTCTACCAAATCTAAATCCTGTTAATCCTGCGTGACTGCTGGACCTAAACAATTCCCCTAAATCCAGCGGAACAGCGTAATTCCAGACTCAGAGTTATATACTACAAGGTCCCAACCAACCGTTAGGAACTTACAGACTACTCTTCTGTATAGACTGTTTGCCGTTATCAGCCTGCATAAAAGCTGCAGTAAAGTTATCCACAGTTTACTAAACCTCCTGTTGTGGACAATCTTTTATTCCTCCCTATCGTTCCTGGGACGGTTGCGGTAGGACATTATATATATATATATATATATAGGAAGAACCCGCACCCTGGCGTCACGACAGTTAAGGGTTAATCCAACACCCTTTCATCACTGCACAGCTACACCACCTACACCCCCAAGCTACCACATGTACTACAACTCCCCTTTCCCCTCTCCCTTGCTCATCCAGGGTTCCCTTTCTCTGATGTGCCCAGACCCCTCATGGCCTCCGGCGCCATTTTGGAGAGGACAGTCCGTTGGGCCTGCCCTCCCCCACTTCGGGCCCCACATGTCCACATGTATGGCCGTGTTCCCTTCTCATTCGGCCTGAGACTCATTACTGCTGCCCCAGGTTCAATCTTTTGGGCAGCTGGTCTCCGGTCCCACGCAGCCATGCACTTCCACAGTGGGGGGCGCAATAAACTGCTAACTACTCTTAGTTGTGGCCAGGAGCGGTGTCCTGGCCGCATTCTTTATTAAAATGACCGGAGACCTAAAGCTGCAGGCAGCGGGTCTCCGGTCCCACGCAGCAGAGCACACAGCCCGCTTACTACTATTATGTTGCGGCCAGGCGCAGTGTCCTGGCCACGTTCTTTATTAGGCTGACCGGAGTCCTACAGGCAGAGGATCTTTGGTCCCACACGGCCGACCGTGTTCCTTAGTGCGGGCCCACCAGCCTGCTTACTGCTCTTACCTGCGGCCAGGCTCAGTGTCCTGGCCGCCTTCCCTCATCTGCTGTGGAGACCCTCTGCCGCTGCCCACCTTGTTAGATTTCTTCCTGCCCATCCCTGTACCTTTAACAACCGCTGATAGTGCGGCAGGCGCCCGTTTCATGCGGCTGGGTGACAGAGGGGGCGGCCGCGCGTCTTGCTATAAGTTCCCTATTTTCTGCAGGGTTCTCACTCTGTCAGGGTGCGCATGCGCACCGACATGGCGGGTTATTGCCAGGGATTCTCAATCCCTTAGAAACTATCGGGGATGTATTCACTAACTGTTCTCCCCTACCACTGAGTGCCATACCATGCCCGTCGTGCCGACTCCCTCCCTACTGAGACTAGACACTGGTCAGGTGCTCTTGTAGAGCTTTTGCATCCTGGCGGACGTTGAGGTCGCTCTGTCAGGTTCGCTGATCGCCCATCAAGGGGGTGTTCTTGGCGTCTCATAAAATAGGATTCCTCCTTCACAGCATGCTAGTGCTCCAGATCCTCATGTTTAGTGCCAGGTCTTTGTGGAAGTGTCCCTGCGTGGGCATGGATTGCACCTGATATCATTATGTCACACTATAATCCCACCTGTCACTCAGGTACCCCACTGCTAGGCAAGGTGTCCACTGGAGTGACCCGTTGTCTACTATGACCCACTGTATACTATGGACACATACCAGTAAGCCAGACAGTAGTCTGCGTGGTTTCCTCCGCCGCCTGTCACTCCTCACACGGCTGATTTATCTGCGGCTGGATTTCCGGTACCCAACTGCTGTGCTAGGTATCCGAAGGAGTGACCCGTTGCACACTATGGACCCATACCAGTAAGCCAGACACTAGTCTGCATGGTTTCCTCCGCCGCCTGTTACTCATCTCATGGCTGATATAGCTGTGGTTGGAGTTCCAGTACCCCACTGCTGCGTGAGGTGTACGAAGAAGTGTCCCAGCGTGTCCTATGGACTTTATACGGGGCAACGGGAGATACAATCTTAGGTTACTCAACCTCCCCCGATCTCCCAGGGTGGCAGGGATACTATCCATGGCTCCTAGGCCTCCCCTCCCACCCACAGGCGACAGAGGGGCACAATGATCGCCTATCCGTCTGTCCCCTTTTCGCCAGCGCCTGGATGTGTACTTATTCAGCCAGACTGTTGTTTGCATGGTCGTTACCGCCATCGGTCTCCAATCTCTGGACTGCCGCGGGCATGATCAGGTTTCCCGTACCTCACTGCTGGTGTAAGGAATCTGAATGAGGGTCCCTGCAGGTCCTAGGGACTGATGACAGTCAGACAGACTTTTGTCTACTGGGTCTCCTGTACCGCCAGGTCGCCCGTTAGTTCGGCCACACTCTTCGTGGGAGGGTTGAAGGTGTGACCATGAGTATTCAGGAATTCCGTCAGCCGGACGGTTGTCTGCATGGTTTACTACTATGTCGGGTCAATTACCATACACTTCCCACGCTGTGGACGGACGTTACGGTAACTCGCTACCTAGGTGTAGTTCCAAAGTGAGTCTCCCCATGGGCCCTATTGTAAGGAACAATGCATAAGAATATTTGACTAAGGTGTATCGCTCTCCCTGTCAGTGACAAGACTTCCTGGGGGTTGTAGTTGTGCACAGCTCTGACACCTTAGTGCAGTGTTTCCCAACCAGTGTGCCTCCAGCTGTTGCTAAACTACAACTCCCAGCATGCCCGGATGGCCAAAGGCCATCCGGGCATGCTGAGAGTTGTAGTTTAGCAATAATTGGAAGCACACTGGTTGGGAAACACTGCCTTAGTGCCTTCCTCCTTCGCACAGTCTACAATGCACAGCGTTCCAGAAGCGCACTACATTTCCCGTCGTCCCCTCGGTGACGTCGCCGCCCACGTGACCAGCGCGGTGCAATCACTCCCTCTGTTACAGAGCTCGCTGCATTTGTAAGGAGCTCCGGCGGAGGGTCTGAGGGAAGACAAGGGCCCCGCCGATAACAGAAGGGCCCCAGCCGGTGTGCATGCGGTAGGTAAGGGGAGGAGGTGGAGCACCGGGGCAGGCCGTATCTAGTGAGGGGGGAAGCGGGAGTGGCGGTTGGTATATAACGGGACTCAGGGGCACCGGTGGGCGCAGGGACCGGAAGTGACGTCAGCAGGCGGTTCTTGTGCTCCAGGCTGCTGTGTGGATGTAGAGCGCTTATATGGAGGAGGGGGCTGCTGTAGGGCCCTGTGACCTTTATACAGAGGGCTCCTACACTGTGACTGTATGGAGGGAAGGCTTCTCTACAGTTACTGGTTATATATTAGTATTGTATCAATACAGTGTCACAGATATTTATATAGTTTTGTCACAGTTTTAGAGTGGAGTTGCATGCCTCCAGCTGTTGCAAAACTACAACTCCCAGCAGCCGCTGTCCTGGCATACTGGGAGTTGTGGTTTTGCAACAGCTGGAGGCACACTGTTTGGAAAACACTGGGTTGGGGAATGCTGGGAATGGTGGCCATGCTCCTTCTGCAGGTCCCTATACTGTCAAGATATGTCAGGACATCCCTTATGAACTGTCATTGTTGTGGTACAGATAAGGGGTTTACAACCAAAACTAAAAGGAAGAATGGGTTTGGCAGCATGGTCTCTAGAGCAGGGTTTCCCAACCAGGGTGTCTCCTGCTGTTGCAAAACTACAACTCCCAGCATGCCAAAGGCTGTCTGGGCATGCTGGGAGTTGTAGTTTTGCAACATCTGGAGCCACCCTGGTTGGGAAACACTGCTCTAGAGCAGTGTTCCCCAACCAGTGTTCTTCCAGCTGTAGCACTGTCTGGGCATGCTGGGAGTTGTAGTTTTGCAACTGCAGGAGGCCAACTGGTTGGGGAACTCTATTCTAGAGTGTACATGTAGAGGGAAAATACCTTATTAGACTAGGTTTACATTGCTGTGGTTCTCTGTCCCACACTGGGTCTACTTGCCTCTTTTTTATTTATTTTTATTTTTTATTTTTTTTGAGCCAAACCGCTTCCAAACGGATCGGAGTACAACTTATTCCACAAGATCCTGACGGATCCGATTGACTTGAATGGAGTCCGTCAGGGATACAGGAGTTTAGCAGAAATTTTTTTTTTTTTCTTATCTAAGCTTCCATCGTTATGACGGACTTGCTAATGGACCTCCCCTTAGCACAACCTGATGGCAATGTGGACATAGCCATAGATATAGAATCTATGATACTAGAGTTAAAGCAAGGGCCCTGGGTCCATGAATCCCTAGTTGTTGTGTCATCTTTCACAGACAAGGGAATAAGTAGCTGATTGTGGGTGTGGAGGGGGTGGTCTGATCTCTAGGACCACCAACATCATAAGAACGGGGACCCCAGTCTTCTATTAAAATTCAATGCTGGGTTATGCTTGCTGCCATGCCATTCATTAGATCTCTATGGAAGATGTGAAAACAGTCAAGTACAGTGTTTAGTGGTTTCCAGAGTGAATGAATTCAGTGGCGGTGCACATACTTGACCCACGGTTTAATTCTAACTGGGGTGCTCATTTAGAAGATTTGGGGGTTGGAACATTTTTTACTAAGGAGAGGCTTCTTAAACACCATAAAGCCCAGATTGTGATGTGGTACAGTGATGCTTGACCTTATGGAGTGTCCATTGGGTTCTGGGTCAACTCTCTTACTAAAACTCTAGGAGGACCTTGAATTGCTCCCAACTTCTTCCATTTAAAAATTATAAAGGCCTTTGTACCATCCATTATATATTATTGTTGAATGTTGTTTTGCACTTGTCCGTGCTGGAGTGATCAGTGAATCGTGTATTTTTGGGGGGATTCAAATAAACATGTATGGTTCTCAATGTATTCCAGGAAAATATATATATATATATATTATATACACGTGTGTGCAGAGAAATGGGGAAGGCACCACTTGTCTCTGGCTAGGTGGGGGTTAACTTCTGAGCTGAAGTGGAACAGCAACACAGCAGATAAAGAAAAACCACAATATTTCCCCCGTGGTGCTAGGATGTAGATAAAGAATAGCCTTAGAACATAATAAGCACAATAGAAAATTCCTGCACTCGCCACAAGGTAAGGGACTTGAAGCTCCTATATGGAACAGACCGGAGGACTGGGACTGCAGCGATGTGTGGACGCTCAGAGGCAATCGCCCGTAATTTTTACGCAAGGTGCGCTTCATCCGGCCTCGCGCGAAATTACCGGTGATCGCCTCTGAGTGTCCACGCATCGCTGCAGTCCCGGTCCTCCGGTCTGTTCCATATAGGAGCTTCAAGTCCCTTACCTTGCGGCGAGTGCAAGAATTTTCTGTTGTCTTCAGTATATGTCTGTATATACAGTACAGACCAAAAGTTTGGACTCACGTTCTCATTCAGAGTTTTCTTTATTTTCATGACTATGAAAACTGTAGATTCACATTGAAGGCATCAAAACTATGAATTAACACATGTGGAATTATATACATAACAAAAAAAGTGTGAAACAACTGAAAATATGTCATATTCTAGGTTCTTCAAAGTAGCCGCCTTTTGCTTTGATTACTGCTTTGCACACTCATACTCATTGATGAGCTTCAAGAGGTAGTCACCTGAAATGGTCTTCCAACAGTCTTGAAGGAGTTCCCAGAGATGCTTAGCACTTGTTGGCCCTTTTTGCCTTCACTCTGCGGTCCAGCTCACCCCAAACCATCTCGATTGGGTTCAGGTCTGGTGACTGATGAGGCCAGGTCATCACTCTCCTTCTTGGTCAAATAGCCCTTACACAGCCTGGAGGTGTTTGGGGTCATTGTCCTGTTGAAAAATAAATGATGGTCCAACTTAACGCAAACCGGATGGAATAGAATGCTGCTGCAAGATGCTGTGGTAGACATGCTGGTTCAGTATGCCTTCAATTTTGAATAAATCCCAACCAGCAAAGCCCCCCCCAGACCGTCACACCTCCTCCTCCATGCTTCACGGTGGGAACCAGGCATGTAGAGTCCATCCGTTCACCTTTTCTGCGTCGCACAAAGACACGGTGGCTGGAACCAAATATCTCAAACTTGGACTCATCAGACCAAAGCACAGATTTCCACTGGTCTAATGTCCATTCCTTGTGTTCTTTAGCCCAAACAAGTCTCTTCTGCTTGTTGCCTGTCCTTAGCAGTGGTTTCCTAGCAGATATTCTACCATGAAGGCCTCACACAGTCTCCTCTTAACAGTTGTTCTAGAGATGTGTCTGCTGCTAGAACTCTGTGAGGCATTGACCTGGTCTCTAATCTGAGCTGCTGTTATCCTCCGCAGCAGAGGTGACTCTGTCTTCCTTTCCTGGGGCAGTCCGCATGTGAGCCAGTTTCTTTTGTAGCTCTTGGTTTTTTTGACTGCACTTGGGGACACTTTCCACTAGGGATCGACAAATTATTGGTTTGGCCCATATTATCGGCCAATATTCACGATTTTGAACATTATCGGTAGAGATGAGCAAACTTACAGTAAATTCGATTCGTCACGAACTTCTCGGCTCAGCAGTTGATGACTTTTCCTGCATAAATTAGTTCAGCTTTCCGGTGCTCCGGTGGGCTGGAAAAGGTGGTTACATTCCTAGGAGACTCTTTCCTAGAAATGTATCCACCTTTTCCAGCCCACCAGAGCACCTGAAGGCTGAACTAATTTACGCAGGAAAATCATCAACTGCCGAGCCGAGAAGTTTGTGACGAATCGAATTTACTGTAAGTTCGCTCATCTCTAATTATCGATATCGGCAATTACCTTGCCGATAATGCCCCGCCTCCCCGGCCAGAGACCACCGCCGCTGCCCCATTGCCTCCCCCATCCCCAATTTTATAATTACCTGTTCCTGGGGCCCGGGGTCCACACTACTTCTGGCTCCTGCGCGCTGCGCAGCGCAATGACGAGTGACGTCCTCAACCTGACGTCACCGTCAGTGCGCACAGTGACAGCTCAGGACGCCGCCGGAGCCAGAAGTAGCGTGGAACCCGGGAACAGGTAATTATAAAACCGGGGATGGGGGAGGCAATAGGGCAGCGGCAGCCATGGGTTGGACTAGGGAGGACACCAGGACAGGCAGGGGGAAAGAAGCGGGTGGTGGCGGCGGTCTCTGGCCCTGCAAAAGCCGCTGCAGTTCATTGACTTAAAGCGCCCGCTTTAAATAATTGATCTGCGGGGGGGTTCCAGAAATAGCCGATAACTCATACCGATATTCCGGTATAAGTTATCGGCTATTGGCCTGAAAGGTCGCAGATTATCAGTATCGGCCCTAAAAAAATCTATATCGGTCGATCCCTACTTTCCACCTAGAATATGACATATTTTCAGCTGTTTCACACTTTTTTGTTATGTATATAATTCCACATGTGTTAATTCATAGTTTTGATGCCTTCAGTGAAAACTTTTGGTCTGTACTGTATGGATGTATATGTTTGTGTGTATATATATATATATATATATATATATATATATATATATATATATATTATGAATAATATATGATTTGTACATAGGATAAGCCATCAACATATGACTCCACTGATCAGCTGTAAAAAGGAGCCATGGTGATTCACTGCCTTCTATGTATACAGCCCTGTGTCTGGTACTGCAGATCAATGTTTTCTCTTTGAATACCCCTCCGCCCCTAGACATCTTATCCTGTATCCAAAGGATAGTGGATAAGATGTCAGATCGCCGCAGTCCCGCTGCTGGGGACCCCCGGGATTGCCGCTGCGGCACCGCGCTATTCATTACTGCACAGAGCGAGTTCGCTCTGCATGTAATGACGGGCGATACAAGTGACGGAGCAGCGTGACGTCATGGCTCCGCCCCTCGTGACATCACGGCCAACCCCCTTTAATACAAGTCTATGGCAGGGGCGTGACGACCGCCATGCCCCCTCCCATAGACTCTTATTGAGGGGGGGCGGGCCGTGACGTCACGAGGGGCTGTGATGTAACGATGCTCCGGCCCCTGTACCGCCCGTCATTACGCACAGAGCGAACTCGCTCTGTGCAGTAATGACAGCGGGGTGCCGCAGTGGCAATCCCGGGGGTCCCCAGCAGCGGGACCCCGGCGATCTGACATCTTATCCCCTATCCTTTGGATAGGGGATAAGATGTCTGGGGGCTGAGTACCCATTTAAGGTGCCAATGTAGATGAACTAACCTAATATTGCAGAATGTGTAACTTTCCTTTTAAAGCATTGTTTTTTACTCTCCATTCTTCTGTGAAAGGTAGTACATGATGAAATAAGTCATTGTAATTGTATTGTCATTTCAGGGTATAGACCGGCATGGAACCAAGTCCTGGGAAACCAAAAGTCCCTGACTTTCTCTCTAACCTGGGAAAACCTACCTTGCGAGGTGTACGGAAATGCCCGCACTGTGGTACTTACAATGGAACCCGTGGCCTGAGTTGCAAAAACAAGAGCTGTGGCACTGTATTCAGATGTCGAAACAACAAGCCTCCACCTCGAGATGCCGTGAAGCTTCTTACTGGGTCTGATATGCAGATATTCTCAGTGAGGCAAAGGGACAGAGGTCCTGATCACAGGTGTCTGGTGGTTCTCGGTATTTCTGAGACCACTATTCAGACTGCAGAAGGGACAATCATCACTCAGATCAGCTCCGGTCGCTGCTTTGCGCCGTCTTGTCTTAAAGCAGCCGTTCGAGGGGTGGTAGAGAACCAGTGTCAGCACATTAAGCAGGCGATGAGCTGCCATATTGAAGCTGAGCCACTGCCACTTAAAAGCTCAGTGTTGAATGCTATGCAGATCCCAACAGAAATCAAGCAGGATATCTGGGTACTAGCCAGTGAGTGCATGGGGCCACTGGTTCAGAGGGTGAACAAATCTGTCCTGGTAGTGCGATGCAAACCTAGTCCACAGCACAGCCTGGGCTACATCCATGTGTATTTCACACAAAAATCTGGCCCACATAAAGGATCCAACCACCTTTTTCAGTGTTCCTGCGAAGCCCAAAAAACCACCAAAGCGACATCTTCAAAGGTTGAAAATGAGGATAGATGTGTGCATTTCTACACCTGCCTTGGGGCCTTTGCCAGTGATGACAGCCTTACTGAGGAATTTACTGAATATTTCTATGTCATGTCTGAAGGTGAGAGAAGTAGCAGAAAGAAATCTGACATCTTCCTACTAATGGGCACATGTATTGCTACAATTCTCCTGTGGCAACCGTCACATGAGGGGTAAAAAGCCAATTGACATGGTGCAGGTCTGCCACAAAATGACATACCGAACAGTGTATGTTTTTCTTACAATGGGACCCTATGGGAGACAAACGCCACTGTATGGTAGAAGTCATAGGCCTAAATAAGTAGATCTCTAACGGGTGCCACAAACACAATTCTTACAGAGCCTAACATTGTCCCATGTAGAAGCAGTCCTACCCTGTAAGTAGCATACATATACAGCAGAGTGTAGAGCAGTGTTTTCCAAACGATGTGTCTCCAGCTGTTGCAAAAGTACAACTCCAGCATGTCCCGACAGCCAAAGGCTGTCTGGGCATGCTTGGAGTTGTAGTTTTGCAACAACTGGAGATGCACTGTTTGGAAAACATTGGTGTAGTCTCGAGTACCGAGTGGAACTCTTCAGTTGTGCAACATTTCATTGTAAGGCTAGGGCTCTGAGCTACAAGAGGAATACTTTGGGTTTGATGCACGCCTATAGATTGCAACTGTTACTTGATACTACAAACAAAAATATTCCGTGAATCCCTGTTCTAGTTGCTTTTTAAAATTAATCTTTTCAACCTTGCAAATCTACAGGTGTTAAAGAGATTACGGTGTTAGAGACGGACCATAAGATGGATACTGTGGAGACTGTGGTACAGATACATGAAGAATCTTCCCCAATGCTGAAACCTAAGAAACCAAGAAATGAGGAGTCACCAGGTACTTTTAAAGGAGATCTGTAGTGCTCTGAACTTTATCCCCCTATCTGAAAGATAGGGGATAAGTTTTAGATCGCGGGTGGTCCGAGCGCTGGGGCCCCCGCGATCTCCTGTACGGGGCAGCGGCAATGTACAGGAAAGGGGGCGTTCCGTCCCCGCATGACACAGCAGCCGGCATGCCCCTCCATGTATCTCTATGGGATTCGTGGAGGGGTGTGCCAGCTACCGCGTCATGCGGGGACGGAAAGCCCCCTTTCCTGTACATTGCCGCGGCCCCGTACAGGAGATCGCGGGGGCCCCAGCGCTCGGACCCCCTGCGATCTAAAACTTATCCCCTATCTTTCAGATAGGGGATAAAGTTCAGAGCACTACAGATCTCCTTTAAGACCTCATCTGTCTGTCAGGTCTCTATGTACAATGGTTTATACTGCTATTTCCCAACCGAGGTGCCTCCAGCTGTTGCAAAACTACAACACCCAGCATACTGGAAGTTGTAGTTTTGCAACAGCTGGAGGCACCCTGGTAGGGAAACACTGGTTTATACAGTAGTGTGTATGAGTTTTAATTGGGAAGGCTCTATAGCAGATTTATAAAATAAAGGACAAAAATGAAAAGAATTGCTAATATTAGGAGCGTAGATGAAAGTAACTCTTGTTGTCTTGTATTAATAACCTATTCCAATTAAAATATTTAGTTTCCCCTTATTTTATTTCCATATATATTCATCCATGCACTGAACTAAGGGCCAATCCACCGTTTTGCTGACAGTTCTGAATGGCCCCATAGGAGGTAAGCGGTGAGTTACTGATAGGCTAGAGCAGAGGTAGCCAATCATATATATTTTTCTCCTTGTGAGCCACATTCAGATTAGAGTGAAGGTCGGGAGCCACTTAAAAAATGGAGGAGAAATGTTTAAAGTGTACATAAGCTTCGACACAACGCAAAATATGTTTGTCATAGAGACATGTCAGAAGCTGTGATTGGTGGGGGTCCTGCTGCTGAGAACCCCACCGATTGTTAGAATAAAGGGGCAGAAACTCCTGCCTGAGTGATGTGTTCTTAGTTTCTGCTGAGCACACAGAGTATGGTTTTATCAACTTACCAATGAATATTAAAGGGGTACTCCGGTGGAAAACGATTATTATTAATTATAATATTTTTTTTTTTAAATGAACTGGTGCCAGAAAGTTGAACAGACTTGTAGACTTCTATTAAAAAATCTTAATCCTACCAGTACTTTTTAGCAGCTGTATGCTACAAAGCTAATTATTTTCTTTTTTAATTTCTTTTTTTGTCTTGTCCACAGTGCTCTCTGCTGAGACCTGATGCCCGTATCAGGAACTGTCCAGAGCAGGAGAAAATCCCCATAGCAAACCTATGCTGCTCTGGACAGTTCCTGATACGGGCATCAGGTGTCAGCAGAGAGCACTGTGGACAAGACACAAAAGAAATTCAAAAAGAAAATTTCCTCTGTAGCATACAGCTGCTAAAATGTACTGGAAGGATTAAGATTTTTTAATAGAAGTCATTTGCAAATCTGTTTAACTTTCTGTCACCAGTTGATTTAAAAAAAAAAAAATAATAATAAATTTCCGCCGGAGTACCTCTTTACGTCTAGGAAGATGCAAAAGCATAGATGAGTGTTTCTCAAGTGCGGTCCTCAAGCACCCCCAACAGGTCATGTTTTCAGGATTTCCTAAGCCTTTCACAGGTGATATAATTGTGGTGATGTCTGATTGACTGACCAGAATGATATCACCTGTGAAAGACTAAGGAAATCCAGAAAAGCTGACATTTTGGGGGTTCCTGAGGACCACGCTTGAGAAACACTGGCATAGATGAGCCTGATGGAGCACTAATTTTCCACCTATAAAAGATGAAGGGCCATGTCCATGTTCACACTACGAAATTTCAGCCCAGGAATTTTTTTTGCGGACATTTTGTATGCAGCAGCTGCCACCAATATCAATCGACAATATGACCGCTCGGACCTGCAGTGCAATCCATGTGGGTTTTTTGGCAGGTCCGGAATCTAAAATTTATGGAAATTCTGCAGTATGAACAGGTCAACTGAAACCCATTGACACCAATGTTAAATCCATGCAGTGGAAATTCTGAGTGGAATTCCGTAGTGTGAACGGGGCCTTAGGAGCAACACAAACACTGCATAATATGTAGATCTGACTGTAGTTTGTGATTTAATCAGTGACGTTTCAGGTCTTTAATATGAATTTTCCTTATGTGTCAGGTGCAAACTCTGTAGGTCAAGATGTGGCAATTCCCTGTCTGAAGAAAATGACCCCAAAAAAGCCAGCAATTAATTCTGCTACAAAGAGACCAGGTAGATTTTCTTTTATAACTTAAACTAACTTGTTAATCAGAAGATGTTGTGAAGCATTAAACTTTTAAGGTTTATAGATATTCTGATAAAGTCAAAAGAAACTTCATTAACTTTCTGAATACCACTATACCAATTGCACCATTCTCAGAGCAGAGCCAACCAGTACCAAATAGAAATCAATAGACAGTGCTAGGCTGAGCGCCCCTGCCCATTGGTTTTGGCAATTGTTGGGGATCGCTCTACCTGGACCCCCCACCAATCAAAATTTCTGACATGTAGCTATGACTTGTCAGAAGCTTTGTTTTTAAGAGACAGGTGTCTCTTACCTAACGTTTATTTTTATAGCTAATACTGGAAAACAAACAACATTATATCTTTCCGGCTGCAGTTTAAGAGCCAACACTATAACATACTGTCCATGCAGACTTCATTTGGTGGTGATTGGCCGCTGCAGTGTCAGGACATCTCCTGGATGTTATAGCATTGCGTGCATGACACAGATGTACAGTCCAGTTTTGTCCATTTTAACCCTTTCCTGAGATACCTGGACTTCATGGGTAAGGTGGAAAATATGGCGGGCGCCATGAGTCGGATACACTTCATAACTGGCAGATGCCCGCTGCTATCAGAGATTGCTCAAATGGCCGTCATTGAAATGCCGCGATCAGTAGCGATTGCGGCATTTAAACATTAACTGCCGGTAATTCCTGGTATCCAGTGGTCTCATAGGATGTAACCGTGCAGTGCCAATTGGTTGCTGGGGAGGAGCGAGCCTTGCCTTGGCCTCGGTGTGTTCCTTCTATCGGAGATTGTGAAAACAATAGCAGCGGTCTTCAAACTGTGGCCCTCCTGCTGTTGCAAAACTACAACTCCCAGCATGCCCGGACAGCCAACGGCTGTCCGGGCATGCTGGGAGTTGTAGTTTTGCAACATCTGGAGGCCACAGTTTGAAGACCACTGACAATAGCATTACATCAATATAAATAAGCAATCTACTGATGGATTATAATAGGCCCCTAGGGTTGCCAACAAATGTGTTAAATTGTAAAAGGTTAAATCACCACTAATTTCACAATATTTATATAAAACTGTAACAAATATTTGGTATCCCCGTGTGCTTAACTGTCCGAACTATTAAATGATTACATTCTTGATCCTGCACAGTCAGCAGTGTAGACTCAAAAAAGGTGAAATACAAGAAAACATAAGCCACAAATCAAAATTCGAGAGGTGGTGAATTGGTTAAAGGGGTTCTGCGACGTTTGAGGGCTTACTCTCCATAGGCTCCCTTCTGGGGAGCATGCTTGCAGGACTGTGTTGCTGCTACTGGTTCTGTTGTGCAATCGGCCGCATGTGGTGTCCAGTGGCTGTACAATTGGGCTATGTTCACATGTCCGGAATGTCCACATGGAAAATCTCTGTGCATACATTCCGGAGAGTGCGGGCAACGGCAGAATAAGCCCCCGCTAGGACCGCACTGGGAATGCGCCGTCTCATAGACGGCTATGCATTCTGTGTGGTGTCCGCAGAAAAAAATGAACATGTCCATTCTTTCTGCAGACACGGAAAACTGAATTTCTTTGCCAGAAACATCGGACACGGAAATTGCGGACGTGTGCTCAGCGCAGCAGAATCCTGTTGAAACGGGACTCTGCTGCTCCGGAATCTCTGGCAGAATTCCGCACGGAGATAACGGATGTGTGAACAAGGCCTTATAATTCCGAAAGACATCACCAAATGAGATGCTTCTTATCTTGCACAAAAATCTCTTATTACGTGAAATAAAATGATAGTAATGCTTCTTCACATCCTTTTCTCAGTGCCAAGTCAGCTATTGAATGAGACTCAGGTATCCCTGACCTTCCTAGACTGGTTGGCCAGTGTGACAGAGAGGATCCATCAGACCATGCATTTTCAGTTTGATGGTGAGTAGCTCTATACATGTGGGTGGAAATTTCCAGCCATGTTTTTCTTTCAAAAATGGTGCCACACTTGTTCACAGGTTGTGTGTAGTACATCAGTTTGATTCAATTCACTTTAAGTTAAGCAGCAGTAATAAGTTCAACCAGGGGACAGACATGGTGTGGTTTCTGGAAGAAGGCTTACATGTTTTTTAAATCTTGTCCAGAAGTACCAGCATTTAGTGTAGTATACACTCCTCATCATTAAATGGGTACGGTCACGATGGGCCGTGGATATGTTTTTTAATGTCCTTGGCAATCTCATAGCCCGAGACTTCCCCCTCGAGACTGATGCGATTAGATATTGGAATGCCAGAAGTCCATTAGACTTGTATAGGACTTTTATTTTCCGGACCCCTAGTATCCTGATTTCTAGTCAGGAGATCCATAGTAGAGGATGGACGGTCAAGCTCTTTCAGTTTCTAGAGATAAGAAATCGAGTAGCTTCAAAAGGGGCTTGGTTGGAAGAGAAAATATTTACGGTAACAAGCAAGCCTTTAGAATTAGGGGAAGGGAGTATTCCAAAACCTGCAATACAAGGTCTTTCCTGCATTTCCAGAAGTCTTGAATAAGTGCACAATCCCTCCAGGTGCCTGGTTATACTTGTGTTCAGGGTTATGGTACCAGTGCATAAGGCACTAGTACAGGTTTTCCCTCTATACCATGCAAGGTGAAGTTTTTGATGATGTGACCAATTTAAAGTCTGTGTCCTTTTTAACATCTTTTCTTGTTCATTCTTGAAGGTAAACCAGAGCCATTGGTTTTCCACATTCCCCAGTCCTTCTTTGATGCTCTGTCACAGAGGCTGTCCATGGGCAATGCAAGGATGCGCCTTCCCAACTCCACTACAGGTACTACAAGGTCCTGGTGAGCTGTCACACAGTAGCTGCAGCATTTGCTTTTATGCAAGTTGGGTTAAATAATTTAGTTTGCTAATTTAGATATATAAGCATCAGTATTAACCTGTGTGAAGTTGGCATCCCATGTTCGCAAAAGTTGAATAGAAAGTACACCATTTGTTTTTGCTGCAAAAATGTAAGTTTGTGCCGCTATGATTTCCGAGATATTGCGCGCTCAAATTGCTGAAACTCTGCCCACTTTCCACTCCAAAATTTCCAAAAGAAATACACCAATCATTTACACTGCGTTTGTGCTGCAAATATATACAAGTTTGTGCCACTTTGGTTTCCGAAATATTGCACGCTCGATTTTCTAAAAAATAAAAATACACCATTCGTTTGCGCTGAGTTTGTGCCGCAAGTCACTGAAACTGGATGGATAAAAGGAGAGAAAAATAATTGAAAAACACTACTTTGGTTTCCGAGAGATTGCGCGCTCGATATGCTGAAACCCCGCCCACTTTCCACCAAATGTTGTTAAACTTTAAAAACAAATACACCATTCGTTTGTGCTGCGTCTGTGCTGGTTTGGCCACAAAAATTTATATTTCTGCCGCTTTGGATTCCGTGATATCGCGCACGCACTAGATTTGCTGAAACCCCGCCCACTTTTCTCCAGCAGCAGGAGCCCCACGATCGGACATCTTATCCCCTATCCTTTGGATAGGGGATGAGTTGTCTAGGGGCAGAGTACACCCTTTAGGCTAGGTTCAGACTACGGAATTTCCGCCTGCAATTCCGCTTTGAAATTGCAGACGGAAATTCCGCTTACTAAAATGCATAGTGTAGTAAATGGGTTTCCGTTCACAAATTCCGAAGCATGAATTTGTGAACGGAAAATCCGCTTGGAAATTTCCGCCTGAAGAATGGCGTTACTCTTTCTTTAGGCGGAAATACTCGCGGAACACATTGCAGTCTATTGGAGACTGCAGTGTCCGTGCGGTCCTAGCGCCGACTGATTCAGTCAGTGCTGGCTGCACTTGGAATCTCCGGGCAGAAATTTTCTGCCCGGAGATTCCGTAGTCTGAACCTAGCCTTAAGGTCCTCTTTAACGGTCATTACCACGAGGCTAAAGTTTTAAGCCAGTGGTTTCAAACTGTGGCCCTCCAGATGCTTCAAAACTTCAACTCTCAGGATGTTAGGAGTTGAAGTTTTGCAACATCAGGAGGGCCACAGTTTGCGACCACTGGGTTAAGCTTTTATGCAAAATGGCATAAAAGTGCTCATGAGTGTAGAATCCTGTGTGGCATTTTCAGTGTGTGTGCTATCTTCTTACAAAAGGGGAAAAAAAAATGTAAGGATTGATGACGAGGATTATTGCATTTCTTACTATGTAATATTTATCTGGGTTCTTATTGTCATAACAGTTTTTTATTGAATGTGTATATTCCAGCCTTTGTAAGAAAGGACGCACTTCCTTTGGGGACTTTCTCCAAGTATACCTGGCACATCACTAACATTTTACATGTTAAACAGATCTTCGACACCCCAGAGGTAAGACATTAGGACTTTTTACAGCTGCTAAACAAACCATATTAGGAATGCTTATGTAAAATCTTGTGCATTTACCTTATTTACCTTGTGTTGATCTGTCTCTTATTTCTTTTCTATTTAAAAAGTCATAACTTAAATTAAAATGAACACAAAGGTGCACATAGGGCATCACACTGCCTTAGATGTACACCTTTTATACAATCAGCTGCAGTTGCCGAAGCAGGATTGACTTGTGTTTTTTTTGTTTGTTTGTTTTTTTGGCTTAGATGCCCCTAGAAATTACCCGAAGTTTTGTCCAGAACAGAGATGGAACGTTTGATTTATTCAAATGTCCGAAAGTAGAAGTGGAGAACATTGCAGAAACCTATGGCAGACTGGAGAAGCATCCTATACGCCCTCTTGAACTGAAAACTTTCCTAAAAGTTGGTACGTTTTGGAAAATCTTGCTTAATAACACAGTGGTGCCAATGTATAACCTTTACAACATTGACTGTAACTTAAAACCTCTTTTAATATCCCCTAATCCAGACCAGCCTTTCAGTTCTATCATTTATTTTGCATTCTTTGAGAAGTCCATCCCCATTGTACAATTTTAGGTGTTCATCTTGAAGAAGTCTTGCTGTATTTGGATTTAGATTCTAGTGAGGAATTTTGTAGAAATTAAATTGGGTGAAATCTGTGTCTTTTTTTGCATGAACTATGAGGAATTATTTTGAATTAAAGTAAAACCATTTATTTTCATTTAGTCTACTTTGCACTGAATGTAAACACACATATAATTTTTTTTGTATATGGCTGCATTATTGAGGGTGGAAACTGCTCAGGAAAGGGTATTGTCTTAGCAAAATTGTCTTCCAGAATAAACAGAGCACATTACACTCCATTCATTCGCGATGAGGCTTTCAAACATTGCCAGTCATTGAGCTTGGCAATGTACAAAAGCCCAATAAAGAATCAATGAAGCACTGGTCATGCATGTGCAGTTTGCATTGTTCAATCAGGCTGACAATTTTGCTGTGTTGGACCTCCACATTTGTACTCTATCCTGATATAGGGGATTACATTTGGAAATGAAAATGCCCCTTTTAACACTGTTCACATTTACAGGTAACACTTCTCCAGATCAGAAGGATCCCACCCCATTTACTATTGAGTGGATCCCAGATATTCTGCCTCTATCCAAGATTGGGGAGCTGCGCATTAAATTTGAATATGGCCACCATCGGAACGGTCCATTGCCAGAATTCATAGACCCTGCTCCCTCCACCCTGGAACATGCCCTGGAGATCACACCTCTCACCACAATTACCTTTGATTAATTCTGTAAAGGAGAATCAGTGGGATGATGGCGCTGTGGCTGCCATCTTGTTCTGTTAAGAAGTAAGCTGCCAAAGGAAGAGCACCAGAGACACAGATTCAGGACCAGGGACATTTCTCGTGCATTAATATGCAGGGTATTTCCTTTTTTAATCTAATTTGCTGCTATGGTACACTGTCTTTTGTGTGTATTTAAATAGAATTACTGTGTTTTCATAATACAGCCAATGGTGTTATAAGCAATCAACTCCAAGGATGAAAGATTAAGAATTGGACTTATGGTTCGCAACGTGGCTCAGATCATAGCCTTGTGACTTTGGAAGCAGTGTTTTAAATATCATGCTTTGTGAATTCACTTGTCAAAACTTTGTCGGCCCTCCATCTTCAGCTGTGAAATAGTGGCCTGGTCATTGGCTTTGCCAGCATGGCGGTGGGTTTACAGCTGGCAGCGTATACTGATATCAAAGGGACCATCGTCTGAAGAATGACAAGAATATTATACCAGAAGCTGAAGTGTTTCTTCTGCCGAAACCTTTTATAGATTTGCCGTCTGTCATTTCATCTGCCTGCCTCTTTAACCCTTTTTTATCTCCAGTGTATATAGTTAACCCTTTTCGGGGTAATTGTAGTTGATCATGCTGATGGAATGACTATGACTGTTAGCGTAACCGGACAAAGGAGTATACAATCCCTGTGAAGATGAAAAATGAGAATTTTAATCACATAAATCATTTGAGATCTCAAGTGTCCTTTCTGTTCTTTTGTCTATTTTCGGGATCTGCATGTAATCATTGTGTGAAGCAATGTGGGTCACTTGTGTCTGTTTTTGCCTTCCAAAAAGCTCTGTTTTTGATATTGCAGTTCATCCACTTTTCAGGGAATTTAAACTAAGCTGCAATGCCAGATACGATACAACCTATAGAGTGCCACTGTTTCTGGAAGAAAGCAAGCAGCCATGTTTTTACTTTATTTTATCTTTTTCTGACATAAATTTCTGATTTTGCTTTTAGGACTAAGATGTAGTACCAGACACAACCACTACCCAATGTATGGCACTGTGCTGATAGATAATGAATAGGCTGCAGCACTCACTCAAGCACCAATCAGCTGGAAGTCAGACCTCTACTGATCTGATATTGATGGCCTATCATAAAGATAGATATTAATCTACACTGCTAAAAAAAAATGTGAGCACTAAGATAACACATTCTAGATCTGAATGAACTAATCGTATGAAATTCTTTTGTCTTTACATAGTTGAATGTGCTGACAACAAAATCACACAAAAATTATCAATGGAAATCAAATTTATCAACCCATGGAGGTCTGGATATGGAGTCACACTCAAAATCAAAGTGGAAACCACACTACAGGCTTATCCAACGTTATGTAATGTCCTTAAAACAAGTCAAAATGAATCTCAGTAGTGTGTGTGGCCTCCACGTGCCCGTATGACCTCCCTACAATGCCTGGGAATGCTCCTGATGAGGTGGCGGATGGTCTCCTGAGGGATGTCCTCCCAGACCTGGACTAAAGCATCCGCCAACTCCTGGACAGTCTGTGGTGCAATGTGGCGTTGGTGGATGGAGCGAGACATGATCTCCCAGATGTGCTCAATCGGATTCAGGTCTGGGCAACGGATGGGCCAGTCCATAGCATCAATGCCTTCCTCTTGCAGGAACTGCTGACACACTTCAGCCACATGAGGTCTAGCATTGTCTTGCATTAGGAGGAAATCGGGGCCAACCGCACCAGCATATGGTCTCACAAGGGGTCTGACTACCTCATCTCGGTACCTGATGGCAGTCAGGCTACCTCTGGCAGGCACATGGAGGGCTGTGTGGCCCCCTAAAGAAATGCCACCCCACAACATTACTGACCCACCGCCAAACCGGTCATGCTGGAGGATGTTGCAGCCAGCAGAACGCCCTCCACGGCGTTTCCAGACTCTGTCACATGTACTCAGTGGGAACCCGCTTTCATCTGTGAAGAGCACAAGGCGCCAGTGGCGAATTTGCCAATCTTGGTGTTCTCTGGCAAATGCCAAACATCCTGCACGGTGTTTGGCTGTAAGCACAACCCCCACCTGTGGATGTTGGGTCCTCATACTACCCTTATGGAGTCTGTTTCTGACCGTTTGAGTGGAAACATGCACATTTGTGGCCTGCTGGAGGTCATTTTGCAGGGCTCTGGCAATGCTCCTCCTGCTCCTCTTTGCACAAAGGCGGAGGTAACGGTCCTGCTGCGGGGTTGTTGCCCTCCTATGGCCTCCTCCACATCTCCTGATGTACTGACCTGTCTCCTGGTCTGGACACTATGCCGATAGACACAGCAAACCTTGCCACAGTTCGCATTGATGTGCCATCCTGGATGAGCTGCACTACCTGAGCCACTTGTGTGGGTTGTAGACTCCGTCTCATGCTACCACTAGAGTGAAAGCACCACCAGCATTCAAAAGTGACCGAAACATCAGCCAGGAAGCATAGGAACTGAGAAGAGGTCTGTGGTCACCTTCAGAACCACTCCTTTATTGTCGGTGTGTTGCTAATTGCCTATAATTTCCACCTGTTGTCTGTCCCATTTGCCCAACAGCATGTGAAATTGATTGTCAATCAGTGTTGCTTCCTGAGTGGACAGTGTGATTTCACAGAAGTGTCATTGACTTGGAGTTACATTGTGTTGTTTAAGTGTTTCCTTTATTTTTTTGAGCAGTGTAAAAGCCGTGGAAAACCCCTTTAGTAGACCCATCAAATCTCCCTTTGACAGTGTTTCCCCTACCGGGGTGCCTACAGCTGTTGCAAAGACTACAAGTCCCAGCATGCCCAGACAGCATGCTGGGAGTTGTAGTTTTGCAACAGCTAGAGGCGCCCCAGTTGGGAAATACTGCTCTAAGATATGAACGGAATGACTGAGCACAAGTATTTTCTGCGGATGAAAGGTGACGAGCTCTGCTCTTAGTATGACGACATGTCTGAGTGATTGCATGGTCCATGGTTCCTCAACTCCAGTCTTCAGGTCCCCCAATGAGTTAGGTCTGTGTTTCCTCAGATCATATCCTGCTGGAGGCACTTAAAGGGGTACTCTGCCCATAAATATCTTATCCCTTCTCCCAAGGATAAACGATAAGATGCCTGCTCGCCAGTCATCACCCCAGTCATCCGGTGCCAAAGGCTGTTTGAGCATGCTGGGAGTTGTAGTTTTGCAACAGCTGGTGGCACACTGGTTAGGAAACACTGGTAATATATAGACACTTTAGATGGCATCTGTCTTGGACGCTGGTTACCCCCATTTAATAGGACTAATCGGCACCCTGTGTCTGACACTCATTCTGAGGATTATCCTATGGTGTATTTAAAATGCATGATTCAAAACTTGTTACAATTTATAGTGTGAACTACAGCTTGCACTCCCATTTAAAACAATGAGCATGACTTGCACATTGTTTTCAGTCTCTCTCTCATGTCTGTCTGTCTGTCTCTCATGTCTGTCCATCTGTCTATCTCTAACGTCTGTCCATCTCTCTCATATCTGTCCGTCTATCTCTCTCACGCCTTTCCTTCTATCTCCCTCATGTCTGTCTATCTCTCTCTCTCTCTCTCTCTCGTCTGTCTATCTCTCTCTCGTCTGTCCGTCTATGTCTGTCTCTGTCTATCTCTCTCTCTATCATGTCTGTCCGTCTGTCTCACGTCCGTCTATCGCTCTCATGTCTGTCTGTCTATCTCTCTCATGTCTGTCCGTCTCTCTCGCTCTCTCTCTCATGTCTGTCCATCTCTCTCATGTCTGTCCGTCTGTCTATCTCTCTCATGTCTGTCCGTCTGTCTATCTCTCATGTCTGTCTCTCTCTCTCTCTCTCTCTCTCTCTCATGTCTCCGTCTGTCTCTCATGCCTGTCCGTCTCTCTTGTCTGTCCGTCTGTCTCTCTCTCTCTCTCTCTCTCGTCTGTCTATTTCTCTTTTGTCTGTCAGTCTCTCTCTCTCTCTCTCATGTCTGTCTCTCTCTCTCATGTCTCCGTCTGTCTCTCATGTCTGTCCGTCTCTCTCATGTCTGTCCGTCTGTCTATCTCTCTCTCTCTCTTGTCTGTCTATTTCTCTTATGTCTGTCAGTCTCTCTCTCTCATGTCTGTCCATCTCTCTCATGTCTGTCTGTCCGTCTCTCTCTCTCGTCTGTCTATTTCTCTTATGTCTGTCAGTCTCTCTCTCTCTCTCATGTCTGTCCATCTCTCTCATGTCTGTCTGTCCGTCTCTCTCTCTCGTCTGTCTATTTCTCTTATGTCTGTCAGTCTATTTCATATCTATCGGTGTGTGAACATAGACTTAGGCGGCTTTATTGATACAACTACATTTAGCTAAATCTGCACCTTCGTGTGAAATCAGTATCATGGTGGTGCTTCCCTGCGGCCTATTCTAAATGTCACGTATATTACCAAAACCTATTTGACAAGAAACTGCAGTGGAAGATGGTCTTCTAGACGGGTGGTCCTATGAAACATAAATGTGGTCAGTATGAATAGTAAGGGGACTCCCTCTATGTGGGGTGGTCTGGTGGTAGGGTTATATTGTGTGTAAAGCTTTGTTGGATTAGTTTAGAGATCAGCAGTACCACCGCATCATCCTGCTCATACTGGAGGACTATCTGCTTTATCTTTCCCCTCCTGAACCCTGTCATCCCTTTTACATTACTCCCTTGCTTTCTCCTTTGAGCGTCTTCCACTCGGTTCAGTGGTGTCATGTGGTCTTTGTAATTAGAAATGATCAATCTCTGCGCCACTTTTATGGTCAGTTTATAAGTGTTTATTTCTGGAACCTTTTTTATTGGAGACATAAAGACAGTAAGGCTGCAGAACATCAGGCCACTCAATGGTAATTTCCGCTCACAAAGGAACCCTGGGGATCTGTTTCAGAAACTGGAAATTTCATTTCCTTTCATACATCTGGCACAAACCTTTATAGCTTAGCGGACATAGTAATTGCAAAATTCTGCAACATTTTCTATATTTTTTAAAGGGTTTGTCCACTAAAACACTTTGAAGGAGATTTTTTTTCACTCTTTTCAAACGTATGGGTTGTATATGACAATTTTTTTTTAACTTACTTTTGCTTACGTGCGACCTATTCATCAAATAGTCACACAACCTAGATAGATAAATCACACATAAGCAAAACCCGGTAAACATGCTTACAAAAGCATTTTTAAAAGCAGAAAACATTTCCCTTATGTTAATAGCCAGAGTTCTTTATCAACCCTTTATTACCAGTAGCGCTGGAGGGAGGCGTACTGCATCGGGTGACACCCTGACTGGCACTAAATAGCTGCACTCCAACTATCCCACAACAACCCATCCACCCTCCTCAGAAATAAAAAAATATTAAAAACATACTATGCCGCACCATGAATATCCATACTCACCCCAAAATGTGCATGAAGCTGTATTACTATGGATGTTTCTTTTTTAGGAAACATTTTAGTGCCACATATTCTTACACAATTATTTTGCGCCTTATTCTATTTTAACACAACATTAATTTTAAAATGAAGTGTATACGCCAGCATGTACATGTCCTAAAATTAACAAGGTGTGCGGTGCGTATTTTCAACCCTAAAATTCATAGTTATTAGTTATATATTACATTTTTTCTATAATTAACATTAAAGGGGTAGTCCAGTGGTGAAAAACGTATCCCCTATCCTAAGGATAGGGAAAAATTTGAGATTGCGGGGGGTCCGACCGCTGGGGCCCCCTGCGATCTCTCTGTACGGGGCCCTGGCTCTCCGCCCAGATAGCGGGTGTTGACCCCCGCACGAAGCGGCGGTTGACACGCCCCCTCAATACATCTCAATGGGAGAGGCGGAGATTGCCGAAGGCAGCGCTTCGGCTCTGCCATAGAGTTGTATTGAGGGGGCGTGTCGGCCGCCGCCTCTTGTGGAGGTCGACACGCCCCCTTCCCACGGGCTGTCGGGGCTCCGTACAGGAGATCGCAGGGGGCCCCAGCGGTCGGACACCCCGCAATCTGCAACTTATCCCCTATCCTTAGGATAGGGGATAAGTTGCTCACCACTGAGTCACCACTGGACTACTCCTTTAACATTAATGTAGTAGCTTTGTTTCATGATGCAGAACAAGAACAGTTGTTAAAGTGGGTGTTAATTTCCTTTTCTGCGGACGTATGCACTTTCTGTAAGGCAGGTTGGACCTGGAATACATATGCGGCTTTTAAATGGAGATGCAATTTTTTCCTTCATAAATAGCGACTATCGCATTTGATAAATACATGACCAATGCAAAGTTAAAAAAAAAATTACTACGTGAGCAGATTTCAGAAATGTGCTTTGGAATAAGCACAAATCAAAAAGTCGCAGCATGTATAGAAAAGTCGCACGTGCGCAAGTATTTGCGACTTTTACGCAAAAAAAATCTACAGAACTTGATAAATCTCCTTCTATATGATCAATTAGACATGTGACATCTTATTGCAGAATATGGGGGACCTGAGTGCTCTCTTTTATTCTCTCCTTCAGATGTGTCTAGTTCTTTTAATTGATTTAATTCTAGAGGGAATATCCATATGACTGAGCGCGCATATTAAGGCTACGTGCACATTACGTTTTCTAAACTTTATCTTGGGCTCTAGAAACATCCGTGGTGTTTTGTGTTTCACAGACGTTTTTGGACTGTAGCTGAAGTTATAGTCTCATTTGGGACTTACTTTAGGCCGTTTACAGCCCTAAATGCATTGTAAATTACTTGCCATAATATGGTCGCATTGTGGCATGTAAACCGCTAAAAAAAGACTCCAACACTTAAAGGGAAACTGTCCGTTCTCTATCATGCTTAGAGCTGCAGAAAGCAAATAGGGAGACATAACAAATGATGCTTATTTCTTAGGCAAGGTTCACACTACCGCTACCAATAGGCTTTTTTTGTGTGTCCTTAACTGACCATGAACGGGTTGGAGCACAACGGGTCCCGACAGCTCCTATTGACTTTGCATGGAGTCTGTCTGGTGTCCGTTATTTTGGAGGAGGTAGTGGGAGAAATATACCGGACATGCAGTAATTTTTTTCCCGCTAAACTGCCGTCATTTTATAATGTGACTACCGCTTACTGTGCTCAGCAGTAGTGTGAAAGAGCCCTGAGCTTATGATTGTTTGCAAGGTTCTAAAATTGTTTTCTTATCAGCTCAAGAGTCATAAAGGCCAGGTTAAGCTAGAGAATGCAGAAGGGGTTACTCAGCCTTTATAAAAACAAATAATTCATATGTTACTAAGCCAGGGGGCAGTAGAAAATGAAAATACTTGCCTAGTTCCTGTCCCCTGCTGATTTGCTACTGCCTGATCCTGCTCCTTCTACTTTTGAGACAATTGCAGGGTGCAGGACCTGTCCACTTACTGGCCAAGAAGGGGCACTGCTGTGGCCAAAGATTAGCTGAGAAGCTATGTTTTGCAGGGCCACTTGTGTCAGAAGTCATGAAGAAAAGTTGATTGGGGGACCAGACAGACCAAAGAGGAGCTGCAGGGGATCGGGACTAGGTAAGTATGCGTGTGTGTGTGAGAATATGTAACAATTCAAGTGATTTTAGTCCATTCCACAGCAATGTTTCAGCTGCCCATGCAGCCTTTTTCAAGCTTGAAATGTTACTCCTGTGTGCTGCAGCAGCTTCTCTATTTCTGTGGATATTTGTGAGCTCCTGATCTGAGTTCTTTTTGCTGCTTTGCACCAAAGTTTTCTGCTCAGCCTGGACTTTTGTGTGTGCATGTGTGTATGTATATATATATATATATATATATATATATATATATATATATATATAGCTGTATTACCCCCTATGTTTCATTCCCTAGGTACACATTGCATATCTGTGCAATGGTTTATATGGGAATGCAAATATATGAGAGGTTTCTATGGGGGACATTTATCAATGTTGGCTTGATGATTCCGATTTCCCTGACCTAATTTTTTTTTAAACTAACGTACGAATTTTACTATTAAAGGGGTACTCCGGTTTATTTTAAATCAACTGGTGCCAAAAAGTTAAACAGATTTGCAAGTTACTTCTATTAAAAAATCTTAATCCTTCCAGTACTACTTAGCTGCTAAATACTACAGAGGAAGTTCTTTTATTTTTGGATTTCTTTTCTGTCTGTCCACAGTGCTCTCTGCTGACACCTCTGTCTATTTTAGGAACTGTCCAGAGCACCATATGTTTGCTCTGGGGATTTTCTCCTGCTCTGGACAGTTCCTGACATGGATAGAGGTGTCAGGAGAGAGCACTGTGGTCAGACAGAAAAGAAATCCAAAAATAAAAGAATTTCCTCTGTAGTATTCAGCAAAAAAGTTTCCTGACATGGACAGAGGTGTCAGCAGAGAGCACTGTGATCAGGCAGAAAGGAAAAAAAAAAGAGAACTTCCTCTGGAACATACAGCAGCTTATAAGTACTGGAAGGGTTAAGATTTTTTAATTAATTTAATTTACAAATCTGTTAAACTTTCTGCCACCAGTTGATTTAAAAAAATGTTTTCCAGTGAAGTACCCCTTAAAAAACGGCTCATGTCTGGTATGACCGCCCTGGTGCCTGGGTGGATAAGCCACAGATGATCCTCTGCGGGTGAAAGGGTTCAGCTGATACATTTCTTCCATTAAACCCCATCTTAATTTTATTGATCATTCAGCTTTGACCTTTTCAGGCCCGTGACCTTGTTTCTGGCCTACGACTCTGGAGGATGTGACCTATTTATCTCTGTCTTATCTTGTCGTACATCTCCAGTCTCTGCACTTCTGTTTCTCCCATTGCTAGAATAATCAAATTTCTATTTCCTATGGGGCTCTTGGCCCCTGTGTAACTAAGGGTCCCTGGTGGTGCCTGTCTGCATAGCTATTCCACTGTGCACCTTTTACATTGTGCAAGAGTAAATCAATAATTCATAATGGCAATTAGAATGTTTTATTGATTTTGGTGTGCTAGTGTTTACCATAATGGTATGGGCGGTTTCACCATGCTGATGGGGGTTTGGTTCGGGACCCTCTGGGTCCTGCTGCCACTATATAGATAGTATCATGCTGCTGTATTACTGCCATATGGAGGCTTATAACCCAATGTTATAGGTGTGTCTTATACATTGAAATTATACATCGCCAAGATAACATTAAAATGAATAACATTTGAAATAGGAAATCATATCTATGGGTATCATCAGTTTGCTTTATATGTCCTGCAAAGGCTCTGGCCCATAGGTTAACCCATCAGGTGCTGTCCCCTCTATTTTCCCCTGTTAACCCATCAGGTGCTGTCCCCTCTATTTCTCCCCTATTAACCCTTCAAGTGCTCTCTCTCTCTTATCCCCTGCTTATTCCTCAGGCATCCACTCTCTTTCCCCCTGTAAAACCTTCCGATACATTCCCCTCTCTTTTCCCCTGTAAACTCTTCACAATGCAGTCCCCATTTCCTCCTGTCCTTCCATTATTGGTATGTGCACACGGTAGTAAAATGTACGGAATATCGGACCAGGAAAGGGTCGAGATTCAGCACATTTGAATGTTCCGGCGGGCGCTAGGACCGCTCGGAAATGTGTCATCTCATAGACAACAATGCATTTCCGAGCGAAATCCGCTGAAAGAATAGACATGTCTATTCTTACTTTAGATGCTGAAATTGGGACTAAAACAGATATATCAGTCCAGGTGTCATATAAAGCAGACTGAGGATGGTCATAGATCAGATAATGTATACACTGAAATAGCATTTAACCCCTTAAGCCCATTTTCACCTTAAAGGACATCTGTACTGATGAATTTTACATATTCCTGTGCCTGGGCTGCAAAAATAAACAAACTTAACCTTAACTCACCTTCCTATATTCCCCTGTTGCTCCGGTATCGGCCTCACGGTCCTCCACTGCAATCCTCTTGCTGCTTCCTGGGGACAGGAACATCACAGAGCCGTCAGTGTATCACAGGCCGCAGCGATGTCTTGCCTCACCCGGTGATAGGCTGAGCGCACTGTCATGTAGGGAGCCGGCCTACCAGAGCTCCCAACATGACAGTGCGTTCAGCCTATCACCGGTCGAGGCGGGACATCGCTGCGGCCGGTGATACGCTGAGGCTCTGTGACGTTCCCGTCCCCAGGAAGCAGCAAGAGGATCGCAGCGGAGGACCTTGAGGCCGAAAGTGGAGCAACGGGGAATGTAGGAAGGTGAGTTAAGGTTAAGTTTGTTTATTTTTGCAGCCCAGGCACAGGAATATGTAAAATTCATCAGTACAGATGTCCTTTAACCCCTTCCCGACCCATGGCATACATGTACGTCATGGGTCGGGTGGGCGGACATGACGGGGGTCTGCGTCATGACAGGGAGATGTCTGCTGCTATCAGCAGCTGACATCTGCCAGTAATGACGGACATCGGAGATCGCTACGATGTCCATCATTTAACTGTTTAAATACTGCGATCTATACAGATCACAGCATTTAAACATTAAGTGCTGCTATTCCCTGGTGTCTAGTGGTCCCATAGCCCCCACCGCGATTACATCGGGGGGGGGGGGGGGGGCTATGGGTTGCTAGGGAAGCCTGAGGCCTTACCTGGTCCTTGGCGTCTTCCCTGGCTCTGAGATTACTTAGGGCTCCTTTTGGCAGCCCTTAGAAATTGAGCACAGATTTCATGGATCAATGTAATGCAATAGCGTTACATTAATCTATGTAAGCCATCTGATGATGGCTTATTATAGGCCCCTAGAGGGGGAAGTGTGTATGAAAAAAGTTAAAAAAAATTGTTACAAAATATTTAAAAAAATCCCTCCCCTAATAAAAATCAAATTACCCCCCTTTTTAAATAACACTGTACAAAGAAACAAATACACATATTTGGTATTGCCGCGTGCATAATTTTCCAAACTATCAAATTATTATTTGTCTGATCCTGCACAGTGAACGGCGTAAACGCAAAAAAAATTTCAAACGCCAAAATTGATGATTTTTGGTTATTACATAAAAAAAAAAATAGTAAAAAAAAGTTTCTTTTTTTATTTTTCAAGGTTTACATTTTTTTTAACCATAGAACGAAACAAAAATTATCCAACTTTGGTATCATTGGAATTGTACTGACCCATAGAATGAAGATGGAATGTCAGATTTAGCATATTTTGAACTCCAAAAAAATGATTGCCCTACAAAATTGTGCAATTCCATATTTTTTTCAATTTTGCCCTGCATATAATTTTTTTCTGACTTTGTAATACATTGTATGATAAAAAAAAAAGTGAATCAGTGGAAAGTCCAACTCGTCATGAAGAAAATAAGCCCTAATATAACTTTGTCAGTCGAAAAATAAAAAAGTTATGGGTCTTCGAAGGTAAGGAGGGAAAAAACATGAGCCAGAGACAAAAATTAGCTGGGTCATGAAGGGGTTAAGGACCAGAGCATTTTTTGCACATCTGACCACTGTCACTTTAAGCATTAATAACTCTAGAATGCTTTTACTTATGAATATGATTTATAATTTCTTGGTCAAAAATTCCAAAATTTCATAAAAATTTGAACATTTTGCATTTTTCTAACTTTGAAGCTCTCTGCTTGTAAGGAAAATAGACATTCCAAAAAAATTATATATTGATTCACAAATACAATATGTCTACTTTATATTTTCATCATAAAGTTGACATGTTTTTACTTTTGGAAGAAATCAGAGGGCTTCAAAGTTCAACAGCAATTTTCAAATTTCTCACAATTTTCAAAATCAGAATTTTTCAGGGACCAGTTCAGATTTAGAAATACCCCATAAATGGCCCCATTATAAAAACTGCACCCCTCAAAGTATTCAAAATGACATTCAGAAAGTGTGTTAACTCTTTAGGTGTTTCACAGGAATAGCAGCAAAGTGAAGGAGAAAATTATAAATCTTCATTTATACTCGCATGTTCTTGTAGACCCAGTTTTTGAATTTTTACAAGGGGCAATAGGAGAAAAAGCCCCCCAAAATTTGTAACCCCATTTCTCTCAAGTAAGGAAATACCTCATATGTGTTTGTGAAGTGTTCAGCGGGCGCAGTAGAGGGCTCAGAAGGGAAGGAGCGACAATGGGATTTTGGAGAGTGAATTTTGCTGAAATGGTTTTTGGGGGGCATGTCGCATTTAGGAAGCCCCTATGGTGCCATAACAGCAAAAAAAAAAAAAAAACACATGGCATACTATTTTGCAAACTACACCCCTCAAGGAACGTAACAAAGGGTACAGTGAGCTTTAACACCCCACAGGTGTTTGTTGACTTTTCGTTAAAGTCGGATGTGTAAATGAAACATTTTATTTTTTATTCAGATTTTTCCCAAATTTACCATTTTTACAAAGGGTAATGGGAGAAAATGCCTCCCCAAAATTTGTAATACCATGTTAGGACTTAAAATGCTCTGTGGGCGAACTACAATGCTCAGAAGAGGAGTCACATTTGGATTTTGGAAAGCAAATTTAGCTGAAATGGTTTTTGGGGGGCATGTCGTATTTAGGAAGCCCCTATGGTGCCAGAACAGCAAAAAACAAAACAAAAAAAAACACATGACTTACTATTTTGGAAACTAAACCCTCAAGGAACGTAACAAGGGGTACAGTGAGCCTTAACACTCCACAGGTGTTTGACGACTTTTTGTTAAAGTCGGATGTGTAAATGGAAAACATTTTTTTTCACAAAAATGCATTTTTTTCCCCAAATTTTACATTTTTACAAGGGGTAATAGGAGAAAATGCCGTCCAAAATGTGTAACCCAATTTCTTCTGAGTATGGAAATACCCCATATGTGGATCTAAAGTGCTCTTCGGGCAAACTACAATGCTCAGAAGAGGAGGAGCGCCATTGAGCTTTTGGAGAGAGAATTTGTTTGGAATGGAAGTCGGGGGCCATGTGCGTTTACAAACCCCCCCCCGTGGTGCAAGAACAGTGGACCCCCCCTACATGTGACCCATTTTGGAAACTACATCCCTCACAGGGTATACATCCCCCCCCGCGGCAGAACCTCCACCCAGGAAGGGATCGTCATTTTCACGGACCACTGTTCCAAAAATCTGTCAGACACATGTGGGGCGTAAATGCTCACTGTACCCTATTACATTATGTGAGGGGTGTAGTTTCCAAAATGGGGTCACATGTGGGGGGGTCCATTGTTCTGGCACTATGGGGGCTTTGTAAACACATGTGGCCTTCAGTTCCGGACAAATTTTTTCTCCAAAAGACCAATGGCGCTCCTTCTCTTCTGAGCATTGTAGTGCGCCAGCAGAGCACTTTACAGCTACATATGGGGTATGATATTACTCAGAAGAAATGGGGTTACAAATTTTAAGGGGCAATTTTTCCCTTGTGAAATGAAAGATTTAGGGTAACTTATTTTTTTTTCATTTTCCCATCCAACATTAACGAAAATTTGTCAAACACCTCTGGGGTGTTAAGGCTCACTATACCCCTTGTTACATTCCATGAGGGGTGTAGTTTCCAAAATGGGGTCACACGTGGGTATTTATTTTTTTGCGTTTATGTCAGAACCACCGTAAAATCAGCCACCCCTGTGCAAATCACCGATTTAGGCCTCAAATGTACATAGTGCGCTCTCACTCCTGAGCCTTGTTGAGCATTTTACGCCCACATATGGGGTATTTTCCTACTCAGGAGAAATTGCGTTACAAATTTTGGTGGTCTTTTTCTTCCTTTTACCTCTAGTGAAAATAAAAAGTATGGGGCAACACCAGCATGTTAGTGTAAATTTTTTTTACACTAATTGCTCCCGACGACAGGGCTCTGAAGTGAGAGAGTGCCATGCCCATTTGAGGACTACATTAGGGATTGCATAGGGGTGGACATAGGGGTATTCTATTCCAGTGATTCCCAAACAGGGTGTCTACAGCTGTTGCTAAACTCCCAGAATGCCTGGACAGTCAGTGGCTGTCCGGAGATGCTGGGAGTTGTTGTTTTGCAACAACTGGAGGCTCCGTTTTGGAAACAATGCCGTACGGTCTGTTTTCCATTTTTATTGGGGGGGACAGTGTAAGGGGGTGTATATGTAGTGTTTTACCCTTTATTTTGTGTTAGTGTAGTGTAGTGTTTTTAGGATTAATTCACACTGGCGGGGGTTTACGGTGAGTTTACCGCTAGGAGTTTGCGCTGCGGTGGAAAATTTCCACAGCTCAAACTTGAAGCAGAAAACTCACTGTAAACCCGCCTGTGTGAATGTACCCTGTACGTTCACATGGGGGGTGGGGCAAACCTCCAGCTGTTTCAAAACTACAACTCCCAGCATGACAGACCGTGCATGCTGGCCGTTATACTTTTGCAACAGCTGGAGGCACACTGGTTGGAAAACCTTCAGTTAGGTTCTGGTATTTTCCAACCAGTGTACCTCCAGCTGTTGCAAAACTACAACTCCCAGCATGTACTGATCGCCAAAGGGCATGCTGGGAGATGTAGTTATGCAACAGCTGGAAGTATGCAACTACAACTCCCAGCATGCAGAGACAGCTGTTTTCTGTTCGTGCATGCTGGGAGTTGTAGTTTTGCAACATCTGAAGGGCCATAGTTTAGAGACCACCGCACAGTGATCTCCAAACTGTGGCCCTCCAGATGTTGCAGAACTACAAATCCCAGCATGCCCAGACAGCAAACTGCTGTGTGGGCATGCTGGGAGTTGTAGTTTTGCAACATCTGGAGGGCTACAGTTTAGAAACCTCTGTATAGTGGTCCCCAAACTGTAGCTCTCCAGATGTTGCTAGGCAACAACTCACCGGCTTCCTTAGGATCGCCGCACCAGGGAGCCGTATCGCCGTCCTCCGCCGCCAGTAAGTGACCTCCGGTGCCGGTCACATCACGGTTCCCCTGCTTTGCCCGGACTACAGTGGGTGGACAGAGCGGGGAACCTAACTTTAACCCCCCCCCCGCTTCTGACCGACCAATAGGAGGGGTGGCACCCCTGCCACGTCACTCCTATCCCTTCCAGGGCATTGGGGTGTCTTGGACAACTCTGATCCCCCTTATTTTCTGGGTCACCAAAGACCCGTATGACCCTGAATCGCTGCAGATCGCTGGTCTGAATTGACCGGCGATTTGCGGCAATCGGTTACATGGGGGGTTTTTACGGGGTGCCTGCTGAATGATTTCAGCAGGCATCCCGGTCCGGTACCCACTCGGTGAGCGGCGGGGACCAGAATTCCCATGGGTGTATAGGTACGCCCACGGTGCTTAAGTACCAGGGAGCCAGGGCGTACCTGTACGCCCTTGGTCCTTAAGTGGTTAAAGGGGTACTCCCCTGGAAAACATGTTTTTGTTGTTTTTTTCAAAATCAACTGGTGTCAGAAAGTTAAACGGATTTGTAAATTACTTCTATTAAAAAGTCTTAATCCTTCCAGTACTTATCAGCTGCTGTATGCTCCATAGGAAGTTCTTTTCTTTTTGAATTTCCTTTCTGTCTGATCACAGTGCTCTCTGCTGACACCTCTGTCCATGTCAGGAACTGTCCAGAGCAGGATAGGTTTTCTGTGGGGATTTGCTCCTACTCTGGACAGTTCCTTCTGGATCCTGTGTAGGGATCTTTTTCTCTTCTATCTTCTTTTAAGTACCTTAAAGGAGTGTTTCCCAGCCAGCGTGCCACCAGTTGTTGCATGACATATGACTGCATGATCCGACTACACCGGCTTTGTCTGTAGTCTGTAACCATGGCGACACACAGGTCTGTGTTTACAATCATGCAGTATAATCCAAGTCTTCGAGTACCAACTCTATAAACACCACTAATAAATTTTTCTTTTCATTTAGAACAGATTTTAGAAGGTTATTCTTTAGCCAAGACAGTATTAACAGTTATATAAAGAAAATACCCAAACCACCGTCATGGTGTTACTCTTATCTTTTATTATTGTTTTCCAAGTCAAAACTCAGATCCACAGACAAGATCATGCAAGGATTCCTCGACTACCACAGGGACCTGAACTGTACACATGGTTAATTCCATATTATGCTTGCCTCTCGCTCATACACAGTAATCCTACAAGCCTCATCCATTGGAGATTATTATATTCTGTATTTTTTACTATTATTTTAATTAAGAATTGGGCTGTACCTAAGCACGAATATCACACAACATCTTGAGTTCCGGGTGATATAAGGAAAATAAAATCAATGCATATGAAGGCAGAAGCAACTGTGTAATGGGCTGACATCACCGACCCATGACGATATAAAGGCATTTTCTTTCAAAAACAGCACCACCCCTGTCCTCAGGTTGTGTGTGGTATTACAACTCTGCTCCATTCACTTTAAAGGGGTTATTTCCTCTAAAAACAGCACCACACCTGTCTTAAGGTTGCGTACAATATTACAGCTCAGTTCCATTAAAGTGAATGAAGCCAAATTGTAATACCACACACAACCTGAGGACAGGTGTAGTGCTGTTTTTGGAAGAAAATAGCTATGTTTTACTATTCCTGGATAACTACTTTAAAGGGGTACTCCGCTGCTCAGCGTTTGGAACAAACTGTTCCGCACGCTGGAGCTCGTGACGTCATAGCCCCGCCCCCTCATGACATCACGCCATGCCCCCTCAATGCAAGTCTATGGGAGGGGGCATACGCCCCCTCCCATAGACTTGCATTGAGGGGGCGGAGTGTGATGTCATGAAGGGGCGGGCTATGACGTCTCGAGCTCCCGGCTCCAGCGTTCGGAACAGTTTGTTCCAAACTCTGAGCAGCGGAGTACCCCTTTAATGGAACTGAACTGCAATACCACACATAACCTGTGGACAAGAGTGGCACTGTTTCATCTACGCCTTAATAACTATTTAAAGGGGTTGTATGATAACAAAAAAATACGGCTACTTTCCTCCACAAGCATCGCTTTTTGTCCGTAGGCCTTTTCCGGTATTGCAAATTAAAGTGACGCTGTTTTTTTAACCTTATACAACACTTAACAGTAAATGCTGTTTCATTCCAAAGCATGGCTTCTTCCACAGTGTATAGGACCATATTGTTGGTAATAGCAAACGAAAAGTGATGATGAAGCTAAATGTTAACTCAACATAAGCCTTCACTATACTTACAATGCCAATATATCTATAGAAAAGGACTCACACGGACTGATGGTCCGATCCTATAGGAGAATTCTCACTAATACACTCATAATACATAAGCGGGTAAATATAGTGGGTCAGAAAGTGACCACTTATGAAGTAAGGCCGTATTCCTACTAATCGGCCATAGTACAATACTGGCCAATGGCCATCTATATTTTACTTTCATACGTCGTTCTATTGCCAAATACTGAAATGTAGCACCTAGTGGCTTTCCTGCTGTGACAAGTGTAACTAGTGGTTGTGGCAGTGATGAAAAGACTTCTCTTTGCCCTCAGGCAAGAAACACATGGACTGTCATGAATATTACCAGAGCCCATGATAAAGGAGATCCACAGCATTTTTGATACAAGCAAACCAGGAATTTATGAGTCTATTGACCTGCGACTAGTTGACGGGTGTGATGAGCAAAACCCTAAAATCCTGGATGTCTTTATAGACATAAAGGGGTACTCCGCTGCCCCAGCGTTCGGAACATTTTGTTCCAAATGCTGGGGGCAGGGTTGTGACGTCACGGCCACGCCCCTCGTGATGTCACGCCACACCCCCTCAATACAAGTATATGGGAGGGGGCGTGGCAGCCGCCACGCCCCCTCCCATATACTTGTATTGAGGGGGTGTGGCGTGGCGTGACATCACGAGGACTTGCCATAGACTTGCATTGAGGGGGTGTGGCGTGACGTCACAACTCCCGCCGCCGCCGCACCCAGTGTTCTAAACAAACACTGGGTGCTGCACAGAGATCGCGATAGGGGATAAGATGTCTAGGGGTGGAGTTCCCCTTTAAGTGTCTTGAAGGAGAACTCCAGAATACAAAAATTGTCCCCCCATACTGCAGGCAGTAAAAAAATTAAATAGATACATACCTTCCTTCGCTCCCCCAGGGCCTCCGGTAACCGTCTATTGTCTCCGCCACGATCCTCTTCCTGGTTGCCGGTGGTCGGAGAGTCATACTGCACTCAGCCAATCACCAGCCGCAGCGAAGTCCCGACTCGGCCGGCGATAGGCTGAGCGGCAGTGTGACGTTTTCGGCCCCGGCAGCAGGTGCCGGTGTAGTGAAGAATTGGGTGTCTTGAAGCGTTCTCACACTGCCGCTCAGTCTATCGCCGGCCAAGTCGGGACTTTGCTGCGGCAGGTGATTGGCTGAGTGCAGTTTGACTCGCCGACCACCGGCAACCAGGAAGAGGATTGTGGCGGAGACTGGAGCCGGTTACCGGAGGCACCGGGGGAGTGAAGGAAGGTATGTATCTATTTATTTTTTTACTGCCGGCAGTATGGGGGACAATTTTTGTATTCTGGAGTTCTCCTATAAGTGTGAAAAATACTGTATAGTATCTGTTCAGCAGATGATGCAGCAGGCCCCTGACATTAGATAACTGCTGGCCAAAATTTGTTAGATCAGAAGTTATAGGGGAAGATTTATCAAAACCTGTGCAGAGGAAGAGTGGTGCAGCTGCCCATAGCAACCAATCAGATTGCTTCTTTCATTTTTAAAGAGGCCTATGAAAAATGAAAGAAGCGATCTGATTGGTTGCTATGGGCAACTGCACTACTCTTCCTCTACACAGGTTTTGATAACTCTCCCCCATTATGCCCAATCTTTGGTCTTCCTATGGATAGGGAAAGAGTATCTGCTGGACACCTCCATTGGTGCTTATCTTGTGAGAAGACAAAAGAGAGTCTACTGAAAATGTCCAACATGGGCAACATAGTATTCCTTCCAAATTTCCACTGACACTATAAAGGCAGATTTTGTCCTAACATAAAGTATATACTGTACCTATAGCCCTATGTACTATGTATACAGTGTTATTGTCAAGTAGGTGAAAACCAGTGTGGGACAATAGTCTACTGGTAGGACCTGCACACTTCGGGGTTCCTCATCATACATCATGGAGGGTGACCATGCTGAGAACATATTCCATTTCATGGGCTGCATATATCTGTTATTGTCTTGTGTGTTTCTGACATATTTTGTTTGTGAATTTATCTTTGCTTAATTTGACAGAGGTCAAAGAGGTCTATATAAAACAACATAATATTGTTCTATATTGCATATTGTCATGAGAATAAGATGGGATGAGCTATGTAGTATCTTCATTACATTATATGACTGGATATAGCTTGTCGTGGCTCTTAATATAGTTTTATGGCTTCTTTATTTTAACCCGCGCTAGCCTAGCTGAGAAAAAAAAATCCAAAAAGAAATGAGTGAATGGAAGTATTAGTATGGCAGGTGTGTGGGCTTCAGCAGATCATAGCTAGCTCAGTTCTTGGAGGGGGTCTTTTCTGAGGATGCGTCTCCTGATTTTGGTACTTTGGGTTGGCTGGCACCCCCTCCCTTGCCTCCGTCAGATACATCTTTTTTCTCGTCTTTCTTTTCTTCTTTTTTCTCTTCTTTTTTCTCTTCTTTCCGGATGGTGACTGTGGATGAGGTATAACCCTTCCCTCCGAAGTAAGAGCCAGGAGAATATGGGTAACCAATGCCAAACATGCTGCTTCCTCCCACTGTGGTCAGACGTGTCTCCTCCCCTTCGAGGAGTTTCCTGTATGTAAACAAAAAAACATGGTTAAAAGGATGCACGTCTGTACTGTGTAGAATGCGTGTGAAAGGGTTAACTAAGCTGCCAGCTTTCAGTAAAGTATGATGTTATATGTCGGGGTGCACGCACACCACGATTTATGCATCTGGCAGGAGAATTTTAAAACAGCTGGATCCCTGCCGTATCCCATTCAATTCAATGAGCCAAATGGAGTCAACTTATGACTCCAGTTGGCTCATTATCTGGCTTTTGTCCTGGAATGAAAACTGTGGTCTGCTGAATGGGGTAAAAGGTTTCTACACCAGCACAGACGGGGGTTCTTTACTGTAAGAGCAGTGAGACTATGGAACTCTCTGACAGAGGAAGTGGTCATTTCTGCTTGTGTCATGCCTCTTTCCAGTTAAAGGGGTACTCCGCTGCGTAGCGCTTGGAATAAACTGTTCCGAACGCTGGAGCCGGCACTGGGAGCTCGTGACGTCATAGCCCTGCCCCCTCATGATGCCACACCCCGCCCCCTCAATGCAAGTCTATGGGAGGGGGTGTGACGCCTGTCACGCCCCCTCCCATAGACTTGCATTGAGGGGGCGGGGCGTGATGTCATTAGGGGGCGGGGCTATGATGTCACGAGCTCCCGACTCCAGCGTTCGGAACAGTTTGTTCCAAACGCTGAGCAACGGAGTACCCCTTTAAGCCTTGGACAATGGCACATTATACTGTTCTTTTTGGTGTGCTACACCTAATATGTCTTCTGAGCGCAACGTTTCTGGTGCAACAACCATTGTAAATCTGGGCCATTGTGTACACTTTTGGAATTTGTGTAAAAGACATAAAACAACTAGAGTAGATTCAATGGCAGGTGACTAAAGTAATATATGGAATGGGTGGACTTGAGTACCCAGAAAAGTTATAATCATCTGTGTTATTTAGTTAGGAAAAGTTTGGTGGCTGAGGGTTGACCTTATAACTGTATACAAATATATCAGAACAGAGAGAGTTATCTCCTATGATCAGTGGTCCCTCAAGTTACAATATTAATTGGTTCCTGGACGACCATTGTATGTTGAAACTATTGTATGTTGAGACCAGAACTCTATGGAAATCTGGTAATTGGTTCTAAAGGCACCAAAATGTCATCCAAAAAATAGGAAAAAGTGAGAATTAAAGAAAAATAAGTAGATAACTAATATAGATAAAGCAAATCCTTATATATAAAAGAAAGAAAGATCTGCTGGGAGCTGTAAATCACTGTCTATGTCAGTGTTTCCCAAGCAGGGAGCCTCCAGCTGTTGCAAAACTACAACTCCCAGCATGCCCGGACAGCCAAAGGCTGTCCGGGCATGCTGGGAGTTGTAGTTTTACAAGAGCTGGGGGCAACCTGCTTGGGAAACACTGGTCTATGCACAATGTCCTAAAAAAGTAACATGGAGCCGCCCTCACCTGGTGTCCAAAGGAGCAGCTAACCCTGGTACAGGTAAATAGTACAGAACAAGTAATACCTCCCTGTACTGTAGGGGGCGCTACCAGACACCAGTCAGTGCATATGCTTCAGGAATAAAGGGGTTTTACCAGTAAAATGGCCATTCTAATTGGTCAGTTCTTCCAGCCATTGACACGTTTCACAGATCTGGACTGTCTGTACATTGTATGTTGAGTCTGGTTTCAACTTACAATGGTCCACAAAAGACCATTGTATGTTGCAACTATTGTATGTTGAGGCCATTGTAAGATCATTGTATTTATACCCAAGACTGTATCTTTAAAGGAGTAGTCCAGTGGTGATTCAGTGGTGAGCAACTTATCCCCTATCCTAAGGATAGGGGATAAGTTGCAGATCGCGGGGGGTCCGACCCCTGGGGCCCCCCGCGATCTGCTGTACGGAGCCCCGACAGCCCGCTGGAAGGGGGCGTGTCGACCTCCGCACGAGGCGGCGGCCGACACGCCCCCTCAATACAACTCTATGGCAGAGCCGAAGCGCTGCCTTCGGCAATCTCCGGCTCTGCCATAGAGATGTATTGAGGGGGCGTGTCGGCCGCCGCCTCGTGCGGGGGTCGACACCCGCTATCTCGGCGGAGAGCCGGGGCGCCGTACAGAGAGATCGCAGGGGGCCCCAGCGGTCGGACCCCCCGCGATCTCAAACTTATCCCCTATCCTTAGGATAGGGGATAAGTTTTTCACCACTGGACTACCCCTTTAAGGAGGCATCTTTTACATCTAGAAAAAAGAAGGTTTCCACACCAACACAGACAAGGGTTCTTAACTGTAAGAGCAGTGAGACTATGGAACTCTCTGCCAGAGGAGGTAGACAACTGGAATTGTTGTAAAGGGGCCTGCACGTCTTTCATGCCTTTTATTAGCACTAAACTTCTCATGATTGGTTGTTGATCCAGGGATTCATTCTTAGACTAAGGACTGAATATTTTTTCAGGTTTGGTCTTACCTTCCTCTCAATGAACATTGCAGGATAATAGGCTGAACTACATTAGGTTGGGCTTATGGCTAAGGGACATATGCACCAATGTGGTTTTGCACAAGTGGCAATGTATAGGTTTGATCCTACTGACAACCATGCCAATCCTGCACCATAATGTTCGGTGAGTAAAGCCCTATCATTGTAGTGTCATTTAAAATGGTTGCCTTTAATACCTGGAGGGCTACTCATTGGCCATTGTGCAGACGTGAAGTTTGAGTTATCATGTGCACAAGTGAATTGGAGGCAGCTTTTGTGGACAGATTGCTTATTCTTATTACCTGTATGCAGCTATTTCAATATCCAGAGCCATCTTGACATTGAGCAGATCCTGGTATTCTCTAAGATGGCGAGCCATTTCTCCTTTAGTATTTCGTAGAGCATTGTCCAGTTGGTTTATGGTTTCCTAAAGAAATAATAACATTGAAGATAACTATAAAGGAGAAGCTCAGCTCAGACTGAGAAAACCAAAAAATGTTGACTTTGGATAGAAGCATCATACCATATTACTATGACGTATTTCTGATGACCTATAAACTTTAACCAAAAATTGAAAATGTATCTAGTTATACCTCCCAATCTTTACATATGAATAGGCTGGCCTCCTGAGGGGAGTACTGTGTCATAAATGAAGCCTGGAAGGACAATTAGACTAAAGCCACAAGACAAAATCTCTTCCTAACAAGACATTGCAGAAGTGTTACCTGCATTTGAGTTATCTCTTCATTGTTCCTGTCCTCCACCTCCTGGAGCTGCCTCTCAAGGGATTCATTGGCATTGCGTAGAGCATCAACCTCCAGAGTTCGGGCTTGCAGTTGTCTTCGGTATTCTGAGATCTCTTCCTTGGCTTGGCGAATGTTGTCATTGTTGCGGGCAGCCTCTTGGGACACGTTGGCAATCTTAGTCTGGTACCACTCCTCCGCTGATTGCTGATTACGGGTGGACAGGACCTCATATTGCATACGGATTTCCTTTAGGGCTGCTGTTAGGTCGGGCTTACTGACTACATCCATCTCTACTGTAATCTGCAAAACAAAGTGCCATAAATGTTAATCACTCTAATTAAAGAGTACCTCTCATGATCTTGTAAACATTTTTAATCCTCCCAGTTCACTGCCCCCATCATGATAAACCACCCCCTGCCTTTATTTTTATTATTTTTTTAGTTTTCTACCTTGATATTGCTCTGTATTTTCTGCCCAGTCAGATTCACAGACTGGGAAATGGCGTTACCCAGCAGGTGTGACATCATCTGAAGCCATACATGGGAGAACTTCCTCCCTCACTCTGCTACACACAGTCCAGAGCAGTTCAGTGTGAGATGAGCTATGATTGGCTAAGGCTGCATCCCCCCCCTCAGCATTTCCTGTGTTTGAACTTCTGCCAGGTAAGCAGGAGTCCAAAGTCTGTGCAAGAGATGGGGGGGGGGGGGGGGGATGTGCTCTGGACAAGTAGGGAGACACCTAGTGGTAGCTTTTTTAAACACACAAAAAAAAACAACATAGAAAACTTGCTTTTTTTGTAAAAACAAAGTACATAAGAAACATTTTTTTTTACCATAAGAAGTGCAATAGCAAAACCTAGTTTTAATGACAGTGCCCATTTAAAGACAAGTATTTTGTTCCTTCTCCACCTCTGAGCCATATCACTCCATCTCCATTCCTGCTTTGTTCCACATCACCCATTCTCCACCTCTATGCACCAGGCTACTCCTTTAGTATCTATGTTAAGTCCAACCACCCTTTCCTTATCTTTACTAGGTGCCAGACCTGTATGCTTCCACCTCTATATGCCAGACCACATTATCTCCACATCTTCTCTTCTATGTGACAGACCACTTCTCCGCCTCTGCTGTGCCTGACCACCCATTTTCCATCTCTTCTGTGTCAGACAACTTCTTCTCCATGTCCCCTATGTGCCAGACCATTTTTTCTCCATCTATACTATGCGCTGACCACCCATTCTCCATCTCTGCTATATGTCTGACCAGCCCATCTTCAGCTCTACTACTGGCTTTAGAGACTACACCTTCTCCACCTCTTCTATGTGCCAGACCACTTCTTCTCCATCTGTACTATGGGGAAGATTTATCAAAACCGGTGCAGTTGCCCATGGCAACCACTGAGGATGCTTATTTCATTCTTCATAGGTCTCTTTAAAAATGAAAGAAGTTATCTGATCGGTTGCCATGGGCAACTGCACCACTCTTCCTCTGCACAGGTTTTTATAAATCTCTCCTTATGTGCCTGACCACAGACTCTCCATCTCTGCTGTGTCTAATCAACCCCTTTTCCATCCCTTCTGTGCCAGACCACTTCTTCTCTATGTCTTCTAAATGCCAGACCACCTCTCCTCTATCTCTACTATGTGTCTGACCACCTCTTCTCCATCTCTACTATACAGCTGACCACCTCTTCTCCATCTCTACGGTGTCTGACCACCTCTTCTCCATCTCTACGGTGTCTGACCACCTCTTCTCCATCTCTGCGGTGTGTCTGACCACCTCTTCTCCATCTCTACTATGCAGCTGACCACCTCTTCTCCATCTCTGCAGAGTGTCTGACCACCTCTTCTCCATCTCTGCGGTGTGTCTGACCACCTCTTCTCCATCTCTGCGGTGTGTCTGACCACCTCTTCTCCATCTCTGCGGTGTGTCTGACCACCTCTTCTCCATCTCTACTATACAGCTGACCACCTCTTCTCCATCTCTACTATACAGCTGACCACCTCTTCTCCATCTCTGCGGTGTGTCTGACCACCTCTTCTCCATCTCTGCGGTGTCTGACCACCTCTTCTCCATCTCTGCGGTGTGTCTGACCACCTCTTCTCCATCTCTGCGGTGTCTGACCACCTCTTCTCCATCTCTGCGGTGTGTCTGACCAATTCTTCTCCATCTCTGCGGTGTGTCTGACCACCTCTTCTCCATCTCTGCGGTGTGTCTGACCACCTCTTCTCCATCTCTGCGGTGTGTCTGACCACCTCTTCTCCATCTCTACTATACAGCTGACCACCTCTTCTCCATCTCTGTGGTGTGTCTGACCACCTCTTCTCCATCTCTGCGGTGTGTCTGACCAATTCTTCTCCATCTCTGCGGTGTGTCTGACCACCTCTTCTCCATCTCTGTGGTGTGTCTGACCACCTCTTCTCCATCTCTGCGGTGTGTCTGACCAATTCTTCTCCATCACTACGGTGTGTCTGACCACCTTGTCTCCGTCTCTGCGGTGTGTCTGACCACCTCTTCCCCATCTCTACTATACAGCTGACCACCTCTTCTCCATCTCTGCGGTGTGTCTGACCACCTCTTCTCCATCTCTGCGGTGTGTCTGACCACCTCTTCTCCATCTCTGCGGTGTGTCTGACCACCTCTTCCCCATCTCTACTATACAGCTGACCACCTCTTCTCCATCTCTGCGGTGTGTCTGACCACTTCTTCTCCATCTCTGCGGTGTGTCTGACCACCTCTTCTCCATCTCTACTATACAGCTGACCACCTCTTCTCCATCTCTGTGGTGTGTCTGACCACCTCTTCTCCATCTCTGAGGTGTGTCTGACCACCTCTTCTCCATCACTACGGTGTGTCTAACCACCTCTTCCCCATCTCTACTATACAGCTGACCACCTCTTCTCCATCTCTGCGGTGTGTCTGACCAATTCTTCTCCATCACTACGGTGTGTCTGACCACCTTGTCTCCGTCTCTGCGGTGTGTCTGACCACCTCTTCCCCATCTCTACTATACAGCTGACCACCTCTTCTCCATCTCTGCGGTGTGTCTGACCACCTCTTCTCCATCTCTGCGGTGTGTCTGACCACCTCTTCTCCATCTCTGCGCTGTGTCTGACCACCTCTTCTCCATCTCTGCGGTGTGTCTGACCACCTCTTCTCCATCTCTGCGGTGTGTCTGACCACCTCTTCTCCATCTCTGCGGTGTGTCTGACCACCTCTTCTCCATCTCTGCGGTGTGTCTGACCACCTCTTCTCCATCTATGCGGTGTGTCTGACCACCTCTTCTCCATCTCTGCGGTGTGTCTGACCACCTCTTCTCCATCTATGCGCTGTGCCTGACCACCTCTTCTCCATCTCTGCGGTGTCTGACCACCTCTTCTCCATCTCTACTATACAGCTGACCACCTCTTCTCCATCTCTGTGGTGTGTCTGACCACCTCTTCTCCATCTCTGCGGTGTGTCTGACCAATTCTTCTCCATCTCTGCGGTGTGTCTGACCACCTCTTCTCCATCTCTGTGGTGTGTCTGACCACCTCTTCTCCATCTCTGCGGTGTGTCTGACCAATTCTTCTCCATCACTACGGTGTGTCTGACCACCTTGTCTCCGTCTCTGCGGTGTGTCTGACCACCTCTTCCCCATCTCTACTATACAGCTGACCACCTCTTCTCCATCTCTGCGGTGTGTCTGACCACCTCTTCTCCATCTCTGCGGTGTGTCTGACCACCTCTTCTCCATCTCTGCGGTGTGTCTGACCACCTCTTCCCCATCTCTACTATACAGCTGACCACCTCTTCTCCATCTCTGCGGTGTGTCTGACCACCTCTTCTCCATCTCTACTATACAGCTGACCACCTCTTCTCCATCTCTGTGGTGTGTCTGACCACCTCTTCTCCATCTCTGCTGTGTGTCTGACCACCTCTTCTCCATCACTACGGTGTGTCTGACCACCTTGTCTCCGTCTCTGCGGTGTGTCTGACCACCTCTTCCCCATCTCTACTATACAGCTGACCACCTCTTCTCCATCTCTGCGGTGTGTCTGACCACCTCTTCTCCATCTCTGTGGTGTGTCTGACCACCTCTTCTCCATCTCTGCTGTGTGTCTGACCACCTCTTCTCCATCACTACGGTGTGTCTGACCACCTTGTCTCCGTCTCTGCGGTGTGTCTGACCACCTCTTCCCCATCTCTACTATACAGCTGACCACCTCTTCTCCATCTCTGCGGTGTGTCTGACCACCTCTTCTCCATCTCTGCGGTGTGTCTGACCACCTCTTCTCCATCTCTGCGCTGTGTCTGACCACCTCTTCTCCATCTCTGCGGTGTGTCTGACCATCTCTTCTCCATCTCTGCGGTGTGTCTGACCACCTCTTCTCCATCTCTGCGGTGTGTCTGACCACCTCTTCTCCATCTCTGCGGTGTGTCTGACCACCTCTTCTCCATCTCTGCGCTGTGTCTGACCACCCACACTCCATCTCTGCTGTGCCTAACCAACTCTTTTTCCATCTCTTCTGTGCCAGACCACTTCTTCTCCATGTCTCCTAAATGCCAGACCACCTCTCTTCCATCTCTGCTATGTGTCCAACAACCCCTTCTCCATCTTTATGTGCCATACCCCTGCTTCTCTACCTATTGTATGTTATACATCAGACCCTTATTTTCCCACTTCTGATATATGGCACATCACTCACACCCCACCATTACAATATGTCTGACCACCCCTGCTCTATCCTCCCATACTTTGTGCCACATCTTTCCTTTCCCACCTCTGCCATTGGCCATACCACTATTTCCGTATCTCTGCTATGTGTGACCCTTCCTTCCCCAGCAGTCCTTTGCCTTTAACTAAATGTTTTTAGATTTTAACCTTTGTACCGCAGATATTGAAAACGTGTTCCTGAATCAATCCATACTAAATATGGGTGGGTTTAATGCTTTATTAGCCTGAATGTTAACGTTATAGAATTCCGAGTGATTTCTGGACATATTCATAGTCAGAAGTAACTACATAACGTAAAGCCAATTATCTACATATATTGATATCATGACACCAAAAAGAGAACCATACCACAGAATACACAGCAAAGTAATAGAATATACAAAATCAACTTTATTAATACAATTTAGTAATAAAAATTTCAGATATTAAAATTGGAAAAAAGAATAAATAGGCACTGGTGGACATACAAAGATATAGGAAAATGGTAGGACACAAATACATCAAAATATGCAAATATAAGGAGTAAATGCCACAATAGCTGGTAGGATACAAGGGTGCTGCCTGCCAAAAATATGCAATAAAGAGTGCCAAACCATACCTACAGGTGGTTCAGGTGTAGGTATGGTTTGGCACCCTTTATTGCATATTTTTGGCAGGCAGCACCCTTGTATCCTACCAGCTATTGTGGCATTTACTCCTTATATTTGCATATTTTGATGTATTTGTGTCCTACCATTTTCCTATATCTTTGTATGTCCACCAGTGCCTATTTATTCTTTTTTCCAATTTTAATATCTGAAATTTTTATTACTAAATTGTATTAATAAAGTTGATTTTGTATATTCTATTACTTTGCTGTGTATTCTGTGGTATGGTTCTCTTTTTGGTGTCATAATTACAATTACATACCTTTACCTACTATATATGTAGGGTTATATTTACCTTTGGTGACATATATTGATATCAATTGGAAGTGTTCATGTCTTCTTAGGTCAGTAGTTTCTACACTTATACGTGCGGCAAAACTACAACTTCCAGCATGCACTTCCAGGTACCAATGCTGGAGTAGGCCTTTACCAACTTTATTTCTGTCCTACCTATTCTTCTATACCAGTGCTTCCCAACCAGGGTGCCTCCAGCTGTTGCAAAACTACAACTCTCAGCATGCCCGGACAGCCTTCGGCTGTCCGGGCATGCTGAGAGTTGTAGTTTTGCAACAGCTGGAGGCACTCTGGTTGGGAAGCACTGCTCTATACTTTACCAAGTGTTCATGTTTAATATAAATAAAGCAGAAAATCTCATTAATGGAAATCCTGACCCTTCATCCCTCACCCTGCTCAACATACAGCGAGCAGTGAAAGCGTTAAGCCAATGACTAATGACTGTAAATCCCAGCAGAGAACCCCCAATGAATTCTGGGTAAGACAAATGCATTAAATGAACAGCTGGACAGAGCGGATTGAGGGAACAAGTGCAGGAAGGACAGTGCGATCTTTAGAAATCTTATTACCATCCATCTCCCAGAGGAAACACTTGTGTGCCGAGCTGTGGGGCCTTAAAGACGTCTCTATATGTATCTCGGCCAGACATCCGCATTTGTTCTAATATTTGCACTGTAGGCTGCTACGTCATTATATTAGATGGCGGTGTATCTGGGTTTCTTCAATATACAGTAGAAGATATATACATAGAATTACACATTCCCTATTGCTATTAATAAAATGGCCAAGATAATAAAAATTAACCTATTTATTTTGTACATGGTGAGCACTAGAGATGAGCGAACTTACAGTAAATTCGATTTGTCACGAACTTCTCGGCTCGGCAGCTGATGACTTATCCTGCGTAAATTAGTTCAGCTTTCAGGTGCTCCGGTGGGCTGGAAAAGGTGGATACATTCCTAGGAAAGAGTCTCCTAGGACTGTATCCAACTTTTCCAGCCCACCGGAGCACCAGAAACTAATTTATGCAGGAAAAGTCATCAACTGCCGAGCCGAGAAGTTCGTGACGAATCAAATTTACTGTAAATTTGCTCATCTCTAGCGAGCACCATTGCCTGTAATTGGGTACTGGCGTCCTTTTCTCTAGGGCCATATATACCATTGATACTATATACAGTAACATGACACTGTGTAAACTACAGCACATAAGAATGTTATTTCTACATATTCAGACATATTCCTATAATCTGCCCTCTAAAGAATTGTTATATAAATAAATAAGGCTAGGTTCAGACTACGGAATTTCCACCTGCAATTCTGCTTTGAAATTGCAGGCGGAAATTCCGCTTGCTAAAATGTATAGTGTAGTGAATGGCTTTCCGTTATATGTGAACGGAAAATCTGCTTGGAAATTTCCGCTTTAAGAAAGGCGTTGCTCCTTCTTCAGGCGGAAATACTCGCGGAACACATTGCAGTCTATTGGATACTGCAGTGTCCGCGCGGTCCTAGCGCCAACTGATTCAGTCAGCACTGGCCGCACTCGGAATCTCTGGGCGGAAATTTTCTGCCCGGAGATTCCGTAGTCTGAACCTAGCCTAAAGTGCAGCGGAGTCTTCTCATTGAGGTCATTGTATAGCACCTCATTTATTCCTCTTGGAAATGTAAGAAAAAATTGACACATCTGGCATACCATTGCCCTTGTCAACAGAGCGTGTCCCCAAACAGTCTCGGAAATATTCTTGTTATATCTAGAAGATAAAAATGTATCCTTCCTGGCCTAATACTGTTCACAGCATTGATACATTGTAGCAAACTATCATCACATGGAGATTTATTTTGCCTATATGTTAACTTTTAAGGGTCAGCTCAGAGCTGCAGATAAAACAAATGATACCTGTCTCTTAGCTGATGGCTGTTTGCAAAGCTATAAAATTATGTTTTTCTTCCAAGCTCAAGTGTCATAGAGGCTGGGCTGTGCTGCAGCATGCATGCCTCCTCCCTCCCCCACTCCTCCCTGCTTGGACTTCAGTACTGAGACCTGTACATCAATCATGCAGGGCAGGGAGGGATGAGGCATGCATGCTGCCCTTGAGCTTTGAAAGAAAACATTTATAACTTTGCAAACAGCTCTGAGCATGACAGCTCTGAGCATGACATAAAGCTGATACATTCCCTTTAAAGGGGTTGTGCGCTGCCCTGACTTTCGGAGCTCCGCTCACAGCGTCCGGAAGTTCATTACTCCGAACGCTGTGTGCGGGCTTCTGTGTTCGCAGCAGCCGGGAGTGACGTCACGCCCGGCCCCTCGCGATGTCTCGCCCGGCCCCTCGCGACGTCTCGCCTGCCCCCTCGTGGCATCTCGCCCGCCCCCTCAACGAAAGTCTATGGGAAGGGGGCATGACCGCTGTCACGCCCCCTTCCCATAGACTTTGGTAGACGCCCGGCCGGCGGCCGCGAACATGGAAGCCCGCACACAGCATTCGGAGTAATGAACTTCTGGACGCTGTGAGCGGAGCTCCGAAAATTAGGGCAGCGCACAATCCCTTTAAAGGGGTACTCCACTGGAAAACATTTTTTTTTAAATCAACTGGTGCCAAAAAGTTTAAAACAGATTTGTAAATTACTTCTATTTAAAAATCTTAATCCTTCCAGTACTTATCAGCTGCTGTATGTTCCAGAGGAAGTTCTTTTCTTTTTGAATTTCCTTTCTGTCTGACCACAGTGCTCTCTGCTGACACCTCTGTCCATGTTATGAACTGTCCAGAGTAGGAGAAAATCCCCATAGAAAACCTATCCTGCCACCACTGTGTAACTCTATTACAATATGATCATGCAACGAGGGGGAATCGGGGGCTTGGGACACAAAACTCTTCTACAGTCCTAAACGGTAAATCTTCCAGGTTATACATCTATACAGAATCAGGAGGTGCGTGACTGGATACTAGGCTGTGGGACAGGTGGCTAATATTCCCTGCGCAAGCTGTAATAGTGGACGCTATATTTCCGAGACACTAAGATGTGGTTGGATGGCGTTTGACAGAAGAGGACAAGTCGAGGACTTATATAAGGACAGCCAGAATCCATTATGGGAAAAGATTAGACAGATGAGAAAATGTATAATAATGTAAAAGAAATCTTACAATTGATGTACAAATGTCTTCCCTTCATGGCTCTGACAGCCGTATTACTTTATATGATTACCTGCTACAGTCGAGGGCATAAATCAATGTGACATCACAGCTAAAAACAGCAAAGCCCATCCGAAAATCAATACAGAGTATACGGTAAAGGACAGAACGCAGGACAAAGGAATGGTATGTACATCTGCCCCCTGTATGTATTATGCCGGCATTTTAGTTGCCGGATTAAGACGACAGAAGACTATTATAAAAAGGAATATTGGAAAGGGCAGATGGCTAATCCTCAACAATAGCCAAAGATAACAATAGCCAAAGATAACAATAGCCAAAGATAAAAAAAAACAGAAACTCATAGGTCATAAAGACATTAGTGATGAGCGGCATTGGCCATATTCGAATTCGCAATATTTTGCGAATATATAGACGTTGCGTATTCTTTATATTCACGTATTGGAGGAAGAAAACCGTGAAGGGGTGGGCAATTTTACTATTAGTTGCTAGGGATGTTGTTGATAACCTCTGACAAGTGAATTTGCATCATTCTAATTGGCCCACAAGTGAAAAGAAGGAATATGCAAATATTCACATATGCGCATATGCGGAAAAAGTGAATATTCGTCATTTTGAATATATAGCGAATATATTCGCAAATTTGTGATATTCGGGATAAAAATGTGAAATGCGAATGTTTGCGCCCAACACTAAAAGACATATACAGGATACAATAGTAAACTAGTTTCCCACATGGACCAATCAGATTTCACCTCCTATTTTTAAGGGCCACTTTTCAGGGTAATCTGATGGGCCTCTTCTGACTTCTTTCTTCTTTGTTGCTGAAAAACGTATATAAAGAGGCCGGCCCGGCTCCTTTATCCCTTAGTAAGAGGCTATGGAAAGCCTTGTTTGCAGGGAAGGCATCATTACACATCGGCCATTCATATGACAACCTTGTGAAGCATGGATCACCGGAGCGACTCTTAGGCTGGGTTTCTGCCGGAGATCGAGCCGGCAGCGCTAGGACCACGCGGACTGCATTGCCATCCCCATAGATGGCAATGCATTTCTGAGCAGATTTCCCAAAAGATCCACCCAGAAATGCATTGCCGTCTATGGGCAATGCAGTATGCACGGTCCTAGTGTCGCCGGCTTGATCTCCAGCAGAAATTCTGCCCGGAGATTCCGTAGTGTGAACCCAGCCTTATAGGGCAGATCTATGATCTAAGGCAGTGGTCTTCAACCTGCGGTCCTCTAGATGTTGCAAAACTACAACTCCCAGCATACCCGGACAGCCAACGGCTGTCCGGGCATGCTGGGAGTTGTAGTTTTTCAACATCTGGAGGTCTGCATGTTGAAGACCACTGATCTAAGGTGTCCTGAGAGGGGAGGCCCCATCAATGATGTCCATCTGCTCAAATAGAGGACATAGAGATATGATCATATAACTGCAACAGTAACTCAAATAACCAGTTGTTACAACCAAGGTAAGGAGAATACCATCCTTACCCGCACAGCACAGCACACATCTATGTTCACAAGATGGAATTTCCATGCGGAATACCAACTTGAAATTCCGCACAGAGATTCCACAGCAGCAGAGTCCCACTGATTTCAATGTGATTCTGCTGCGTTGTTCACATAGCAGAGTTTCCATGCTGGAAACATCTGTCGCCGAAATTATAGACATGTCTATTCTTTCTGCGGACTCCATATGTAAATGCACTGCCGTCTATGAGATGACTCATTTCTGAGCGGTCCTAGGGCCTGCATGTTCTGCTTGCGTTCCGCTGTCAGGGGAATCTCCCCACAGAGATTTTCCATGCAGACATTCCCCTGTGTGAACATAGCCTGTAGCAGATGGGCTACAGCAGCAGAAGACTACACCTGTGCCACTCCTGTCAGCCAAGAGCAGAAAAATAAGGCTATAATTCGCACAGTCACCAAAATTGGACAGTTGAAGACTGGAAAGATGTTGCCTAGTTGCATTTAACATGGATGTACAGTCTACATAATTTATAGCAACTGTGTAACGCCATTATGTCCATAGGGATCAAAATATTTGTGGAATTTTTCCAGTACTTGGTTGAAAGTATGCCATAAAGAATGAAGGGAAAAGGAGCACAACCCGGTATTGGCAAGGTGTACCTGATCACTATAACTTCAACTAATCATGTGTATCTATTACTGTTCACTTCTTAGCATCGGTTTATAATTTTTTTTTTTAAATGGGCACTGTCAGATACAATATCTTTTGAAATGTTATGAAGCATGCAAAAACAATATGTATTGCAATTGCTTTCATCAGAAAATGTTCAGTATTTCATATTGAAAAAGCCAGTCAAAAACGTGGCCACTAGGGGTCACCCTGCCTACTGGGACACATACCAGTCCTGCAGTGTCCAGTGTTCATCAACACGTTATGGACACCATGATTGATTGACAGGGCTGAAGGCAGGTCCAGAGCTGCTGTGTTTGCTCCCGACCCTCTGTGAGTCAGAACAGAGTGAGGGAGGGGGAGGAGTCATCACAATGAGGAGAAGAGAGGGACACGCCCCATGTCTCTGCATGGACAGAAACCTCACTGAGCAATGATGGCAAGTAAATAAAGGTAATTCTGAGAGAAATATATGTCATAGACACATAAAAATCAGGATGAGGTACTGAGCAACATATAAGTTTTTTTCCTTTTTTTTTGGGGGGGGAGGGGGTCTGACAGATACGCTTTAATATTTATGATGACTGGGTAATTCTACAAAATGTGTGCATTTGTTACTTCACATGGCTTAAAGTGGTGACTTTGGCTGTCTGGACATGCTGGGAGTTGTAATTTTGCAACAGCTGGAGGTACACTGGTTGGGGGAAAAATGTGTCTAAAACAAACATTTCTGAATTTCTGAATTCAAATACAGATGCTTCTTATTCAGATGTGGGGATAGTGAAAGGAAATCTGTCAGCTACAATTCATGTTTCAAACTGCTGACACAGTTAGATAGCTATTAGGACAAGGAGACACGTGGTGCCTTCCATAGATCTGTCTGTGTTTCCATAAAATGCTTTTATCCTCTATGCCAAGTGTCAAAGAGGCGTTCCCAAGTCCCTGAAGTGCTGAGGGATGAAATGCCTTCTGGCTCCACCTCCCATTCCTGTTCCTGATTGACAAGTCAGCTGGAAGCCAAGCCTTGTATCCAAATCTCACACTTTAGCACTTTTCACATGCACAGTACAGGAAGAAGATTTGGAGGCCGAACCCTGAATGTCAATGAAGCAGGAACAGGGATGGAACGGGGGAAGCAATGTTCTTGCTCTTAGCACTTCAGGGGCTTGAAATCACCTCTTTGAATCTTTACACCAGAGAATAAAAGTATTTTTCCTATGTTATCAATGTACCACACGTCTCCTTGTCCTGACAGCATCTAACAGTGTCAGCGGTTTGGAATGTGATTCCACCAGATCCCTCTGTATCTGCTCCTGATCACACATGATACCTGTGTTCTGTCAGCCGTACACCCACACACAGTCTTAATAGCTTTTATACAGAAGTATCTTCAACTTTATAGAGAAATAGACATGAAAAAGATAAATTGCCGGAGTCACCCCCAACGTACAAACACTTCATCACCGTCACTATACAAATCAGGCAGATAGTCACTTATAGTGATTGCCTGTCATGGGGTCCCAGATGTTCCTTCCCTAGTCCTTCTCTATGAATATGAATGTACTGTATTCATTACATACAATGGATTTTTGGGGTTGGAAATATGGGGGGGTGATGGTCATTTAAAATACATAAATTGTGAACATGGGTGTTTTTTTTTTCTCTTTCTTTTTTTTTTAATCACCACAATTTTTTGGTGTTTTTGTGCAGCCAAATGTTTTCTTAAAGGTTATCTCCTTTCCACAGCCATTTGTCTTCCATTTCTGATCTGCTAGTTATCCCCTAGACCAGTGTTTCCCAACCAGGGTGCTTCCAGCTGTTACAAAACAAAAGGCTGTCCGGGCATGCTGAGAGTTGTAGTTTTGCAACAGCTAGAGACACCCTGGTTGGGAAACATTGGGGGGAGATTTATCAAAACCTGTCCAGAGGAAAAGTTGCTGAGTTGCCCATAGCAACCAATCAGATCGCTTCTTTCATTTTGCAGAGGCCTTGTTAAAAATAAAAATAAAAGAGATCTGATTGGTTGCTATGGGCAACGCAGCAACTTTTCCTCTGCACAGGTTTTGATCGTTCTAGATCAGTGGTCCTCAAACTGTGGCCCTCCAGATGTTGCAAAACTACAACTCCCAGCATGCCTGGACAGCCAACGGCTGTCCAGGCATGCTGGGAATTGTAGTTTTGCAACATCTGGAGGGCCACAGTTTGAGGACCACTGATCTAGATGATGAGAATACCCATTTAGGTCTATAGTAAAATAAGTAAGCCACTACAAAGAATGTTTTATGATGTGTGTTTTATTTTTTATTTTTATTTTTTTTGCATAGATCTGTCTGTCTTTTTGGGGGTCTGTGTTGTTTTTTATTTTTTTTTATTTATTTTTTTAATTCTTGCAATATGATGTTTTTTTCCCCCCCCATAGGACTCCCTATAAGACTAACAAAAAATGCATATTACAAATATGAAAAAATGCCATCACAGTGCGTCTGTAAAACGCAATTAAACTTTTTCAAGTTTAAAAAGCAAAAAAAATAAAAAAAAATAAAAAAAATGTATAAAACAAGGTGTGTGTAGAGTCCAAAAAAAGGGTATAAATCATCTAATGCCCATTGTGCATATATATATATATATATATATATATATATATATATATATATACACATAGTGTGTGCTTGTGATGATTGTTACCAGTACCTTCCATAAGGTGCCTTTTAAATGCCCTCTGTGCCATATTGGTCTTTGTTAAAGTGGGTGTGGTACTGCTGCGTTATCAGTATTGGATCCCTCAGAAATGACTGCAGTATGGGAAATCAATGTATAGATCCCTCGGCTCTGATCAATATCTTCCATCCTGGAAATATTCAATCCAACAAATAGAATATTCTGCCCATTATACAGAACTGCAGCCTTCTGAATTACAAGCCTAAAGTCTTCACACGTTCAGGTTTTTAATTGCAATGATTGAATTTAAAGCAAGGAACAGAACATAAATGAAGGAGACATATAAAGAAAAGACTTCTCCCCCATTCAAATCCTTTCCTTACTTTTTTTTTTTATTCAATAATTGCAATTAAAAACCTGATTGTGTGAACACGGCCTTATTATCCTGGTCACACCTGTTAATCGTTGTGTTTGATTGATCCGTTCTAATTATTTTGAAAATATTTATCTTTCATTTCTTCCCACCATCAGCGCCAGGTTACGTCTCAGTTTTGCGCCTGTGGTTTTTCTTTTCACGAAAAGTGGGGACAGATCCAGAAGAGGAGACAATGGATGTATTTCTATTAGCTCGGAATTCCTGCGGCACACGATTACGTTGGGACAAACCTGCAGGAATGTACTGTCCGCTGTGTCTCATCCTTTCTAAATATTTTAGCATCCCCTTCTTCTTTTGTTTTATCTCCCAATTTGGTGTCAGTGACCCAACCCCTCTACGTGATCCTGCTGGTAGTAATGCAAGAACCCATCATGGAGTACTATGTAGAGCAGTGTTTCCCAATCAGGGTGCCTCCAGCTGTTGCAAAACTACAACTCCCAGCATGCCCGGACAGCCTTCGGCTGTCCGGGCATGCTGGGAGTTGTAGTTTTGCAACAGCTGGAGGCACCCTGGTTGGGAAACACTGATGCAGAGTTTACAGTAGGGAACTACCTTCATATAGACCACATGCTTCCACTCTGTATGGTGGACCTAAAATCCATCACATATAATCTGATCTGGATAATAGAGTTCTCTTTTTAAATATTTTTTTTTTTCTTTTGGGGGAGGGGGAGGGAAAATTAGATACCATATCCTTCCCAATGGGCTATGGAAACATGTGACGCACTCATCTTTTCAAGGAGCCATCAAAAGAGCCAAGTCACAGCAGGGAAAAACGAGCACCAGCCCCACCTTTTTCATCATGGGGTGTGGTGGTCATTGACTTTCTGGAGACTTTTTTGCACATACCAATAATTATTAGACAAGGATAAAGCATGGGCGGATCCTGGGGGGGGGGGGGGGGGGGAATCAACAGGGCAATTGCCCCCCCCCCCCCCCGAGGGCCACTATACTTTGTGTAATAATATGTATTATTTTCTGTGCCGACTTTCCCCAGTGTAATTATAGACTGATAGTGCCCCTCCCGAGACTAGACTCTGGATCCACCACTGGGATAAAGTACAGTTTAGCCACACAATTATATACAATGCCATATGCACCTGCCTATATTGCCTAACCACAGTTCTGACCCTCTTTGCTGTGCTCCTGGTACTTCCCACTACCTTTGGAATAACCTTCCATGTGTGCCACATTGCACATGCAGCAACCCCTTCTCTATACAAGACTTTCTAGGCAATTCTTTCACTCTCAATGTCCTCTTGCTCTCTCCACAGAGTAGATAGATAATACATAATCGGTATACAAGACTCGAGACAGTATGAGAGCCCCCAATATTATATCAGTATAACACTGATGTCCCAATGCTTGTCACTTGCATTCCATTATTTCATTGCTGGATCTGCCCTGGTGCAGTTATAATGTATAAGAATTAGTCAGAGTACTGGCTGTAACATCTGCAGAGTCTAATATATATATATAGATGCAAATCATAAAATGTTGCAGTATCTTGTAATACCTTTTTTATTGGAATAACAGCATTTTGTAGAGACAAGCTTTCGGGATTCCTCCCTTTATCAAGTCCAAAGCAAATCTAAGCTCACAAGCAGAAGACACAGGTTACATCTCACAGATATGACGGGGTTAAGACAATAGATGTGGAGAATTCACACTAAGATGGGCCATAAACTGTCCCATAAATTGGCCCATCTTAGTGTGAATTCTCCACATCTGTTGTCTTAACCCCGTCATATCTGTGAGATGTAACCTGTGTCTTCTGCTTGTGAGCTTAGATTTGCTTTGGACTTGATAAAGGGAGGAATCCCGAAAGCTTCTCTACAAAAATATGTTAGTCCAATAAAAAAGGTATTACAAGATACTGCAACATTTTATGATTTGCATCTGCATCACTGGACTAATACGGCTACTCAAATTTATTACATATATATATATATATATATATATATATATATATATATATATATTACTGCCACAATCTGCTGTTGAATATATTGTATAGAGCAGTGTTTCCCAACCAGGGTGCCTCTAGCTGTGGCAAAACTACAACTTCAAGCATGCTGGGAGTTGTAGTTATGCCACAGCTGGAGGCACCCTGGTTGGGGAGCACTGGTATAGAGTGATATGAGGGGCTCTTGTCTCCACTTCAGTGGGATGGCTCATTTGTCTTATCCCCACATGCTGCCCTCCTGGAGCCACAGCCCTGACAGACACCCCTTCTTCTCCCATGGGACCCACCTGAGCCTCTGTCACTGCAGCCTGAAGCTCAGCCACCTCCTCCTCATGGACCTTCCTCACAAAGGACAGCTCATCTAGCAGGGACTCAACCTTCTTCTCCAGCTGCAGACGGTCCAGGGTGGCCTGATCCACATCCTTCCTAAAGTTCTTCATGGCATCTTCAGCCTCTTCTCTCTTATTGGCCTCTTGCTCCAGTTTCTCCTCCAGTTGGTGCACAGCATTTTCCAGGTGCTGACAGTCAAGCTGAGCTTGGTCCTTCTCATGAAGTTGTTCCTCAAGCCTTGACCTGAGCTCCCTGATCTCCTGCTCATAGACCTGACTAAGCCTTGAGGGCTCTGACTGCCTTTGCCTTAGCAAGGTCACCTCTGCCTCCAGTAACTTGTTCTGCTGCTCCAGATGGTGGACCTTCTCAATGTAAGTGACAAAGCGGTCATTGAGACCCTGCAGTTGTTCCTTCTCATTGGTTCTTACTATCTTCAACTCATTGCTGAGAGCTGTGGACTGGGGCAGATCATAATCCACCTGGTGCACTGAGGCAAGGTGGCTGGCAGGGGACCTGCTGATCTTCTTGTAGGAGGAGATGTTGCTGTAGGTATCTCTGGGCCTATATGCTGGAGAGGACCTGGAGCTAGAAGTATACAGGTGGCTTGATGGCCTGGGAGCATCTCCAAATATCTTCTTGTAGGATGAGGTGTAAAGATCCCTGGAAGTCATGGTGAAGCCTTGAAGGTGGGTGTGGGATGCTGCTGGTGATGGCTGAGGATGAAGTACCTTCCTTCTTCCCCTCTACACACAATGCACACTGCAGACTTCCAGCAGCACTTTATATATACACTCATTGCACAAGCCACCCATCCCAGGAGCTAGCCACTCCCAGCACTACAGCATGTGCCCTGTCTATGCAACATCCTCTGCAGTTATCCCATCCAGCACTGGGAAGGGTTAATGAATTCAGAGCACTGCTGCAGATTTCAGCACTTGGGGAGGAGTGACGCACGGTAAGTGCCCTTCCATCTGGATAGTATCCATACTGGGGCAATACCTGCTAACATGACTACTCCTAATATACTAGTCTGCATACAGCAGATCCTACGCTTTCGCTAAATATTTCATTTTAGAGTCAAATATTTAGGAAAACTAAAAAAAAAAAAAAAAAAAAAGCAAAACCCAAAGAAAAGATACAGAGAGCGATGAAGACTTTATAAGACCTTTGATATCTGCAGAAATTAATGATATATATTCATACAGGGTGATGTAATCAACAGTATCATTCAGATGGCAATGCAGCCACTCCTATCTGTCCCGTGGTCCATCCCTCCATCTATATACATGGACCTCCTTACTGCAGGAGGATTGGGAGGGTGTGGAAGTCAGAGGGATGGCCCCGCAACTCTGCAGTCTGACCTAGACAGAAATGCAGCAATGCCCAACTCCCACCGTCCTCTGCATATACCAGTGTTTCCCAACCAGGGTGCCTCCAGCTGTTGCAAAACTACAACTCCCAGCATGCCCGGACAGCCTTCGGCTGTCCGGGCATGCTGGAAGTTGTAGTTTTGCAACAGCTGGAGGCACCCTGGTTGGGAAACACAGTGGCATATGGGGCTCACAGGTACGTAGATAGATAGATTGATGACACCCCTGAATTCTAACCCCACCATGCCTTGACATAACTATTCATGCCTTTTGTTCAGTATGCAATTAAAGGGATATTCCTATCTCATAGATTAATGGCTTATTGCTGACATATTCCATCACTTTATGATCACTGAGACGTTCAGGACCACCAGCAGCCCCCCCATCTATCCCACTGTGTAGGGAACTGAAATGCAGCCCATTGAAGTGAATCAGACTGGTTGCCGTTCCTGCACAGTTCGGAGCGCTGCTGTGCCAAGAAAGATTCAGAAGAGGATGCAGCATTACTGTAGCATTGCATCCCCTTCATTCTCATAGGTGGGAGCAGGGGCGTTCCTAGAGCATTTGGCACCCGGGGCGGACCCTTTGTTTGGCACGTGACAAGGTGACAAGTTGGTAGGTGTTGACGTTTGGTAGGTGACAAGTTAGGTAGGTAGGGGGCTAGCTAGGTAGTTAGGCAGCCATGTATGAAGGCCAGGTATGTACATACTTAGGTAGCTGGGTATGTAGGTAAGTAGTTAGGCATCCAGGTATAAAGTTAGGTAGCCCCCCTTCCCTGTAGGTATAGGCAGCAGAGTTAAACCCCCTTCCCAATAGGTATAGGAACACAGTTAACCCCCCTTTCTCCTTAGGTATAGGCAGCAGAGTTCCCCCACCCCCTTTCCCCGTAGGTATAGGCAGAGTTAAAAAAAAAACTCCCCCCGTTTCCCATAGGTATAGGCAGAGTTAACCCCCTTTTTTTCCCATAGGTATAGGCAGATCCCCCCCCTTCCCAATTGGTATAGGCAGAGTTACCCCCCTCTTCCCCATTGATATAGGCAGAGTTACCCCCCTCTTCCCCATTGGTATAGGCAGTTGCCCCACCCCCCCTTTCCTCCCCTTTCCACATAGGTATATGCAGAGTTACCCCCCCTCTTTCCCATAGGTATATGCAGTTACACCCCCCTCTTTCCCATAGGTATATGCAGTTACACCCCCCCTCTTTCCCATAAGTATATGCAGTTACACCCCCACTCTTTTCCATAGGTATATGCAATTACACCCCCCCTCATTCCCATAGGTATATGCAGTTACACCCCCCCTCTTTCCCATAGGTATACACAGTTACACCCCCCTCTCTTTCCCATAGGTATATGCAGTTACACCCCCCCCCCCCTTTCCCATATGTATATGCAGTTCCCATATGTATATACAGTTAGGTATATGCAGTTACACCCCCCTCTTTCCCATATGTATATGCAGCTACACCCCCCTCTTTCCCATAGGTATATGCAGTTACACCCCCCCTTTCCCATAGGTATATGCAGTTACACCCCCCTCATTCCCATAGGTATATGCAGTTACATCCCCCTCTTTCCCATAGGTATATGCAGTTACACCCCCTTTCCCATAGGTATATGCAGTTACACCCCCCCTCTTTCCCATAGGTATATGCAGTTACATCCCCCTCTTTCCCATAGGTGTATGCAGTTACACCCCCCTCATTCCCATAGGTATATGCAGTTACATCCCCCTCTTTCTCATAGGTATATGCAGTTACACCCCCCTCTTTCCCATAGGTATATGCAGTTGCACCCCCCCTTTCCCATAGGTATATGCAGTTACCCCCCCACTTTCCCATAGGTATATGCAGTTACACCCCCCTCTTTCCCATAGGTATATGCAGTTGCACCCCCCCCTTTCCCATAGGTATATGCAGTTACACCCCCCTCTTTCCCATAGGTATATGCAGTTACACCCCCCCCCCTTTCCCATAGGTATATGCAGTTACACCCCCCTCTTTCCCATATGTATATGCAGCTACACCCCCTCTCTTTCCCATAGGTATATGCAGTTACACCCCCCCCCCTTTCCCATAGGTATATGCAGTTACACCCCCCTCATTCCCATAGGTATATGCAGTTACATCCCCCTCTTTCCCATAGGTATATGCAGTTACACCCCCCTTTCCCATAGGTATATGCAGTTACACCCCCCCTCTTTCCCATAGGTATATGCAGTTACATCCCCCTCTTTCCCATAGGTATATGCAGTTACACCCCCCTTTCCCATAGGTGTATGCAGTTACACCCCCCTCATTCCCAAAGGTATATGCAGTTACATTCCCCTCTTTCCCATAGGTATATGCAGTTACACCCCCCCTCTTTCCCATAGGTATATGCAGTTACACCCCCCCCCCTTTCCCATAGGTGTATGCAGTTACACCCCCCTCTTTGCCATATGTATATGCAGCTACACACACCCTCTTCCCCATAGATATATGTAGAGTAACCCCCCTCCCTTTCCCCATAGGTGTATGTAGAGTAACCCCCTCCCCTTCCCCATAGGTATATGTAGAGTAACCCCCTCCCTTTCCTCATAGATATATGTAGAGTAACCCCCCTCCCCTTAGGTATATGTAGAGTAACCCCCCTCCCCCATAGGTATATGTAGAGTAACCCCCCCCCTCCTCCCCTATAGGCATATATGTAGAGTAACTCCACCCCTCCCCCATAGGTATATGTAGAGTAACCCCCCCTCCCCCATAGGTATATGTAGAGTAACCCCCCCCCTCCTCCCCTATAGGTATATATGTAGAGTAACTCCACCCCTCCCCCATAGGTATATGTAGAGTAACCCCCCCTCCTCCCCTATAGGTATATGTAGAGTAACCCCCCTCCCCCATAGGTATATGTAGAGTAACCCTCCCCCATAGGTATATGTAGAGTAAACCCCCCCTCCCCCATAGGTATATGTAGAGTAACCCCCCCCCTCCCCCATAGGTATATGTAGAGTAACTCCCCCTCCCCCATAGGTATATGTAGAGTAACCCCCCCTCCCCCATAGGTATATGTAGAGTAACCCCCCCTCCCCCATAGGTATATGTAGAGTAACCCCCCCTCCCCCATAGGTATATGTAGAGTAACCCCCCTCCTCCCCTATAGGTATATATGTAGAGTAACCCCCCCCCTCCCTCATAGGTATATATGTAGAGTAACCCCCCTCCCCCATAGGTATATGTAGAGTAACCCCCCCTCCTCCCCTATAGGTATATATGTCGAGTAAACCCCCCCTCCCCCATAGGTATATGTAGAGTAACCCCCCCTCCCCTATAGGTATATATGTAGAGTAAACCCCCACCTCCCCTATAGGTATATATGTAGAATAACCCCCCCTTCCCCATAGGTATATATGTAGAGTAACCCCCCCTCCTCCCCTATAGGTATATGTAGAGTAACCCCCCCTCCCCTATAGGTATATGTAGAGTAAACCCCCTCCTCCCCTATAGGTATATGTAGAGTAACCCCCCCCTCCCCTATAGGTATATGTAGAGTAAACCCCCCTTCCCCATAGGTATATGTAGAGTAACCCCCCCTCCTCCCCTATAGGTATATGTAGAGTAACCCCCCCTCCCCTATAGGTATATGTAGAGTAAACCCCCTCCTCCCCTATAGGTATATGTAGAGTAACCCCCCCCCTCCCCTATAGGTATATGTAGAGTAAACCCCCCTTCCCCATAGGTATATGTAGAGTAACCCCCCCTCCCCTATAGGTATATGTAGAGTAAACCCCCCCTCCCCTATAGATATATGTAGAGTAACACCCCCCTTCCCCATAGGTATGTGTAGAGTAACCCCCCCCCTCCTCCCCTATAGGTATACATGTAGAGTAAACCCCCCTCCTCCCCTATAGGTATATGTAGAGTAACCCCCCCTCCCCTATAGGTATATATGTAGAGTAAACCTCCCACCTCCCCTATAGGTATATATGTAGAATAACCCCCCCTTCCCCATAGGTATATATGTAGAGTAACCCCCCCTCCTCCCCTATAGGTATATGTAGAGTAACCCCCCCTCCCCTATAGGTATATGTAGAGTAAACCCCCTCCTCCCCTATAGGTATATGTAGAGTAACCCCCCCCTCCCCTATAGGTATATGTAGAGTAAACCCCCCTTCCCCATAGGTATATGTAGAGTAACCCCCCTCCCCTATAGGTATATGTAGAGTAAACCCCCCCTCCCCTATAGATATATGTAGAGTAACACCCCCCCTTCCCCATAGGTATGTGTAGAGTAACCCCCCTCCTCCCCTATAGGTATACATGTAGAGTAAACCCCCCTCCTCCCCTATAGGTATATGTAGAGTAAACCCCCCCTTCCCCATAGGTATATGTAGAGTAACCCCCCCTCCCCTATAGGTATATGTAGAGTAAACCATCCCCCCTCCCCCATAGGTATATGTAGAGTAACCCCCCCTCCCCCATAAGTATATGTAGAGTAACCCCCCTCCTCCCCTATAGGTATATATGTAGAGTAACCCCCCCCTCCCCCATAGGTATATATTTAGAGTAACCCCCCCCTCCCCCATAGATATATGTAGAGTAACCCCCCCTTCTCCCCTATAGGTATATATGTCGAGTAAACCCCCCCTCCTCCCCTATAGGTATATATGTAGAGTAACCCCCCTTCCCCATAGGTATATATGTAGAGTAAACCCCCCCCCCCACCTCCCCTATAGGTATATATGTAGAATAGCCCCCCCCCCTTCCCCATAGATATATATGTAGAGTAACCCCCCCTCCCCCATAGGTATATATGTAGAGTTATCCCCCCTCCCCTATAGGTATACATGTAGAGTAAACCCCCCCTCCTCCCCTATAGGTATATGTAGAGTAACCCCCCCTCCCCTATAGGTATACATGTAGAGTAAACCCCCCTCCTCCCCTATAGGTATATGTAGAGTAACCCCCCCTCCCCTATAGGTATATGTAGAGTAACACCCCCCTTCCCCATAGGTATATGTAGAGTAACCCCCCCTCCCCTATAGGTATACATGTAGAGTAAACCCCCCTCCTCCCCTATAGGTATATGTAGAGTAACCCCCCCTCCCCTATAGGTATATGTAGAGTAAACCCCCCCTTCCCCATAGGTATATGTAGAGTAACCCCCCCTCCCCTATAGGTATATGTAGAGTAAACCCCCCCTTCCCCATAGGTATATGTAGAGTATCCCTCCCTCCCCTATAGGCATACATGTAGAGTAAACCCCCCCCTCCCCTATAGGTATATGTAGAGTAACCCCCCCCCTTCCCCATAGGTATATGTAGAGTAACCCCCCCTCCCCTATAGGTATATGTAGAGTAAACCCCCCCTTCCCCATAGGTATATGTAGAGTAACCCCCCCTCCCCTATAGGTATACATGTAGAGTAAACCCCCCCTCCTCCCCTATAGGTATATGTAGAGTAAACCCCCCTTCCCTATAGGTATATGTAGAGTAACCCCCCCTCCCCTATAGGTATATGTAGAGTAAACCCCCCCTTCCCCATAGGTATATGTAGAGTAATCCCCCCCTCCCCTATAGGTATATGTAGAGTAAACCATCCCCCCTTCCCCATAGGTATATGTAGAGTAACCCCCCCCCACATAGGTATATGCAGAGTTGATAAAAAAAAAAAAAAAGGATGCTCACCTGATATCCCACGCAGCGATCTCCTCTGCTGCAGGGCCCGTGACTTCTCCCCTCCACAGTACAGGCGCCGATGAGTGACGTCACCGGCGCCTATACTGCGTGCTGCGTGGGGGCGGAGGTCACGTCTCCTCTGTATAAGCTGCAGATGCGGCTCACACAGAGGGGACGCCTTCTCCTGTATGTGTGTGTATCGCGCATACAGGAGAATGTAGCGCTGTCTGCTGGGGATCTGGGACGAGTGTCCCGGATCCTCAGTAGTGGCTGCAGCGGGTCAGTCCGCCCCTGGCACCCCCCTTGTGAGCGGCACCCGGGTCGGGCCGCCCCCTTAGTACGCCACTGGGTGGGAGCCCCAGAAATAAGAGGATGCCATCACCTTGTTAGATGGGTACCTCTCTTTAGTTCGGCCCTTCTTTCTTTACCTCACAGGGGTACTCCGCTGCCCCAGCGTTCAAAACATTTTGTTCCGAATGCTTGGAGCAGGTGGCGGGGGTCGAGCCGTCACACCACGCCCCCTCAATGCAAATCTAAGGGAGGGGGCGTGGCTTATATGACTTTAATTGGCCTATGAATGGTGGCTTTGATGCTTAAAGGGGTATTCTCATTTCATAAAAGTATCCCCTATCCATGGGATAGAGCATTAAAGGGGTTATCCAGGAAAAAAACGTTTTTATATATATATCAACTGGTTCCAGAAGGTTAAACAGATTAGTAAATTACTTCTATTAAAAAATCTTAATCCTTTCAGTACTTATGAGCTTCTGAAGTTGAATTGTTCTTTTCTGTATAAGTGCTCTCTGATGACACATGTCTCAGGAACCGTCCAGTTTAGAAGCAAATCCCCATAGCAAACCTCTTCTAAACTGGGCGGTTACCGAGACACGTGTCATCAGAGAGCACTTATACAGAAAAGAACTCAACTTCAGAAGCTCATAAGTACAGAAAGGATCAAGATTTTGTAATAGAAGTAATTTACAAATCTTTTTAACTTTCTGGAGCCAGTTGACATATAAAAAAAAGTTTTTTCCTGGAATACCCCTTTAAGTTGGTTAAGAATGTGAGAAGGAAACCTCATACAACACTCAAGAGAACCCAATAGAAAGTGATAGATCCACGGCACTCACCATACCTTAAATAATCATAATACAGTGGTCCCTCAAGTAACAGTATTAATTGGTTCCAGGACGACCATTGTAGGTTGAAACCATCGTATGTTGAGACCTGGTAATTGGTTCTGAAGCCCCCAAAATGTCATCCGAAAATAGGAAAAAGTGAGGATTAAAGAAAAATAAGTAGATAACTAATACAGATAAAGCAAATCCTTACATATAAAAAGTAAGAAAGATCTGCTGGGAGCTGTAATCACTCTCTATATCAGTGTTTCCCAACCAGGGTGCCTCCAGCTGTCGCAAAACTACAACTCCCAGCATGCCCGGACAGCCAAAGGCTGTCCGGGCATGCTGGGAGTTATAGTTTTGCAACAGCTGGAGGCAACCTCTTTGGGAAACACTGGTCTATGTAGAGGACAGAAGCTTCTTCAGGGTCCTGTACAGTACACGCAGTGTCCTAAAAAAAAGGAAAATGGAGCCGCCGTCACCTGATGCCCAAAGGAGCAGCCAACCCTGGTACAGGTAAAGAGTACAGAACATGTAATACCTCCCTGTACTGTAGGGGGCGCTACCAGATACCAGTCAGTGCATGCACAGGGGTTTTACCAGTGAAATATCTATTCTGATTGGTCGGTTCTTCCAACCATTGACATGTATCACAGATCTGGACTGTCTGTAGATTTGTATGTTGAGTCTGGTTTCAAGTTACAATGGTCCAGAAAAGACCATTGTATGTTGAAACTATTGTATGTTGAGGCCACTGTAAGTTGAGGGATCACTGTACAAAGGTAAAGGCTGGAAACAATTGCTTGTATAGAGAAGCTTCATCATGAGTGACAATAAAATATTTTTTAATGTAGAGGAATAGCATTATGGATTATAGATACATTTATAGGGGATTTTTAGCATGCAGATATGAGCAGGTAATAGGTAATAGGAGAATAGTACAGGCTTATTCAGCTAGGTATGGGATGCGTGGACGGAAACTAATTCCCAAAACTGATAAACCACCAATATATGCTGAATCCACACAAAGAAGTTTGGTATGGCGGGGCGTGAGGTGCCGGGCAGATGGTGTTACCCTTGGGGCAGATGACATTAACCCCTTGTATTCGTGACGCCAGTGGTTTAGCATATAACCACCCGAAGGTATACCGCTGGATCCTGGGCTAGGCTTGCACTTGACTTGAGGACACACACAGTAGGCACGACTTTACTGGACCTCAGCACAAAGAGCTCTAAGCTCCAAGAGAGCAAGGAAAGAGAGAGAAGCTCCACCCAGGACTTATATGGGGGAGACCAGCAGGGAGCCCATAGGTCACTCTTGGAGTCAGCTGATCACTGGTACCTCCTGGGTAACAATCACATGGTATAGCTTGTTAAAGGTACAATACACAGCATAATGCATAACATATTTACAATGGGGGAAACACTGCAGGGGGCCCTTGGGACACGGGGGGACAGGGAACCAGGGAAGGTACGGGGTAACACCATCCCGTACTGGGCCACCACAGAAGGAATGTCCAGCACCCGGTGTACGGATAAAATTTCTTTATTTAGGACTTCAACAGGATAAATTAAGTACAAACAGGAAACCTCTGACGCGTTTCACGCAGCAATGCGTAGTAGTTTCATTACTGACATAACATGTTAAAATACACACCAAGTTTGGTCACATGGTACAATAAAAAAATGACAGTTGGAAAAAGTGGTCTGGATTCCATGTTGACATGGCATAGAATTCACCGTGTTCACTGTGTCACACAACAGCAATACCTGGATGCATGTGTGGTAGCCTGGAGGGGTGATGGTGTCTGGGGTGTTGCGGGGTGGTAGAGTAGGGTATAGGATTAACCCTTAATTGTCGTGACGCCAGGGTGGGGTTTCCTCAATGCAATAGTCCTACCGCCAACCGTCCCAAAAACGATAGGGAGGAAGAAATTAATGTCCACAGCAGAAGATTATGAAAACCGGAATAAACTTTAATGTATATTTTATGAAACTGCAGGTAATATAACAGTCTTTTAGCAGAGGACCGTGGTACAGGTTCCTCACAGGTTTGCTGGGACTTCTGAGGTTAATGAGCTTAGGTTTGCTGGCCACTGTGCTACTGAATTTAGGGTATTTTGGAGTTGCAGTAGTCACACAGGATTTGTAGTTTTGAGCTAAATAACTCACGGATTTAGTGGCTGCGGAAGATAAGGCTTCAGGCCTAGCTTGAATTAATGCAGATGATCTAGATGTGCTTTCTCTGATATGCCAAGGGGAAGAGAGATGTTACTGCTTTTGAGTTCAGCAGGAAGAGAGAGAATTTAGTGGCAGCAGCCCCTTATATATTAAGGGGGCAGGAACAAAGCTCATTGGTTTACAAACCTGTCAGTCCTGACCCAAGGAACTATGGATATGTCACATGACCCAAAGGTCCTTGAACCTTAACATAACACAATTATTTAACCCCTTATGGATGCAGGATGTAAATGTACGTCCTGGTGCGGTGGTACTTAACGCACCAGGACGTACATTTACGTCCTGTGCATAACCGCGGGCATCGGAGCGATGCCCGTGTCATGCGCGGCTGATCCCGGCTGCTGATCGCAGCCAGGGACCCGCCGACAATGGCCGACGCCCGCGATCTCGCGGGAGTCCGCCATTAACCCCTCAGGTGCCGGGATCAATACAGATCCCGGCATCTGCGGCAGTGCGCGATTTGAATGAATGATCGGATCGCCCGCAGCGCTGCTGCGGGGATCCGATCATTCAGAACGCCGCACGGAGGTCCCCTCACCTTCCTCCGTCCGGCTCCCGGCGTCTCCTGCTCTGGTCTGTGATCGAGCAGACCAGAGCAGAAGATCACCGAAAACACTGATCTGTTCTATGTCCTATACATAGAACAGATCAGTATTAGCAATCATGGTATTGCTATGAATAGTCCCCTATGGGGACTATTCAAGTGTAAAAAAAATTTTTTTTAAATGTGAAAGTAAAAAAAAAGTGAAAAATCCCCTCCCCCAATAAAAAAGTTAAACATCAGTTTTTTCCTATTTTACCCCCAAAAAGCGTAATTTTTTTAATAGACATATTTGGTATCACCGCGTGCGTAAATGTCCGAACTATTAAAATAAAATGTTAATGATCCCGTACGGTGAACGGCGTGAACGAAAAAAAAAAAAAGTCCAAAATTCCTACTTTTTTAATACATTTTATGAAAAAAAAAATTATAAAAAATGTATTAAAAGTTTTTTATATGCAAATGTGGTATAAAAAAAAGTACAGATCATGGCGCAAAAAATGAGCCCTCATACCGCCGCTTATACGGAAAAATAAAAAAGTTAGAGGTCATCAAAATAAAGGGATTATAAACGTACTAATTTGGTTAAAAAGTTTGTGATTTTTTTAAAGCGCAACAATAATAGAAAAGTATGTAATAATGAGTATCATTTTAATCGTATTGACCCTCAGAATAAAGAACACATGTCATTTTTACCATAAATTGTACGGCGTGAAAACGAAACCTTCCAAAATTAGCTAAATTGCGTTTTTCGTTTTAATTTCCCCACAAAAATAGTGTTTTTTGGTTGCGCCATACATTTTATGATATAATGAGTGATGTCATTACAAAGGACAACTGGTCGCGCAAAAAACAAGTCCTTAAGGGGTTAAAGGCACATGACCTATAAGGTCCTATACATAGATATACTATATTACATATATAATTATATACATTAAATACACAGCATTAAGAAGCGACTAGGGGTTAGCGCTCCAGGAGAGCCCTACTAGCATGGAGGGACTCTGGCTGAGGGGACTACAGACAAAGGGACAGGACCAAGTCCTGTACCGGGACACCACACATGCACTTCTATTAAATGAACAATATTACTGTAAATTTAGTACATGTTTATAAGGTCCAATCTATGAATGAGGCCTCGTGGATAAATCGTTTTGAGTGTAAACATCCAGTAGATTTCTCTGTTTAGTAAATGTCTTCTGATATCTCCACCCCGGGGTCTCTTGCTGATTTGGACCTTATAACCATGTACTAAATTTACTGTAATACCCGGCAGGTCTCGGTTGCTATCAGCAGCCAGGACCCGTGGCTAATGCCGGACATCGCCGATCAGGCTGATGTCTGGTATTAACCCTTTAGACGCCGCAATCAAATTTGACCACAGCGTCTAAATCGGGAGAAAAGCTTCCCGAACAGCTGAGAGGACAGCGGGGGGCTTCTTACCTTGCCTCCCACCGTCCGATCGTCGTTCTGCTGCTCCATGCCTAAGATCCAGGCTGGAGCAGCAGAGCACCAATAACACTTATCAATGCAATGCTATGGCATAGCATTGATCAGTGTCTGCAATCAAGGTATTGCATGTTATAGTCCCCTATGGGGGCTATAACATTGCAAAAAAAAAAAAATGTAAAAAAAAATTGTTAATAAATGTGATTTAACCCCTTCCCTAAGTTTGAATCACCCCCCTTTTCCATTTAAAAAAAAATGTACATTAAAATAAACATGTGTAAATGTCCAAACTATAAAAATATAATGTTAATTAAACCACAAGGTCAATGGCATACACGTAAAAAAAAATCCAAAATTGTGTATTTTTGGTCACTTTATATACCCTACATTTTTGTTTATAAAAAGTGATCAAAAAGTCCCATCAAAACAAAAATGATACCAAGTCATTTTATATAAAGCAGTGAATAATAGCTACACTATCCTCAGGCCCCAAATGGGTAATATTCTCTATACTGCGGTTAAAGGGGAAGATATGTTCCCCTTGTGTATAATATTTAAATATGAAGCATGGCATATTCTGCCTGGATATAGCGCACGTAGCCGTGTGTCTATTATGTCATTAAATCTCTATGGGACCTTTAAGTGCTGGATCAAGAATGGAGCCCTCAGGGCGGCACAGCTGTGTCAGGTCTTGTGTAGTGCAGACAGAGCAACCTTGGAAGCTGCTGTGTCAGCGCAGAGCGCTGGGTGCCATGGTTTCTACTGCAGAGCTGCCTGACATCTTCATCATCACAGCAGAGATGACTGAGGCTGCTGTATCTGCAGAGCTCTGTCCCGCAGATAAGTTATTGATGCTGTACTGCCGCATTGTGAAAGCCCTCATCTGCATGCAGGCTGCTTCACTGCAGAACTGCTGCAATCTGGGAGGTGAGAAACAGAATCACCTACATTGATGAATTATTTAGTGATGCCCCCAGGACTCTACTTCATCAGGGGCGCAGATTGAACCCATGTGTATGAGCCAGCGTTATGTAAACACAAGAACTGGCATTCCAGGGTCTATTCCCTTGTTTTACATCCAGTGTGCCTCCAGCTGTTGCAAAATGACAACTCCCAGCATGCTGGGAGTTGTCGTTTTGCAACAGCTGGAGGCACATTGAGAGGGAAACACTGGTCTATTAATTTAATGTATTCGCGATTGAAAGTTTAATGATAAATGTTAGGTAGGTAGGGTTTTAACTAAAAGCTATAATGGGAGACCCAAGTCTAGAGCCTTGTATGGGACTGTTTGCTTTAACCCTGCACCTGCTGGATTTCTGACCATTACCACCCGCTCTCGCAAACATTTTGTCACAGCTTTTAGAAATAGTACTCCCTGTGCCATTTTATTACCCCTTGTGCGATTTCATTACCCCCTTGTGCCTTTTCATCAGCCTCCTCTGGCACTTCAGAGGTTTGGAGAACAGCGCAAGTTTTTGCAGGACTTGCTATTTATTCTGTGATCGCCCACTCCTGCCTCATTATAGCTCGCAATGTTTTTTAGGGTCTATTCACACGTACGCAGATTTGATGCGCAGGATTTTCTGCTGCAGATTTCAATGTAAACTAAATGACTGAGCACAACTTCAAATCTGCAGCTATAAATCCTGCGCATCAAATCTGCGCAGAATACTGTACGTGTGAATAGAGCCTAAAAAACTTGCAAGCTATAATGAGGCTGTTGCGGGTGCGAGTGGACGATCACAGAACAAATAGCAAGTCCTGCAAAAACTTACGCTGTTCCCCAAACCTCTGAAGTGCCAGAGGAGGCTGATGAAATGGAACAAAGGGGTGATGAAATGGCACAAGAGGGTAATGAAATCGCACAAGGGGTAAAAACACTGCTACTCCATTCAACAATATGGAAGTTACAGAGCTTTTTGTACACTAGGGTCAAAATTTTTAGGAATTAGTTGGGATCCCTGTGGTCAGACCCATCTAATATTTATCACCTATCCAGTTGAACGGTGATAAATAAATTTACCCGGAATACCCCTTTAACTCATTTAGTCTATTTTGTAAGTGAACTGTGATCATACTTGCCAACCCTTAAAGGGGTACTCCACTTGCCAGCGTTCGGAACATTTAGTTCCAAACGCTGTGTGCACGCTGCATTGGTCGGCCATGCCTATGCTTTGGATAGGGGATAAGACGTCTATGGGCGGAGTACCTGCTGGGTGGGAGAGAGATCATTCTGCAACTAATTGTCTTTTTGCAACTTGGGTGGGGTGGCTGATGTGTGGGAGGGAGGAAAGTGACTTCACTTGCCAGCGTTCGGAACATTTAGTTCCAAACGCTGTGTGCACGCTGCATGGGTCGGCCATGCCTATGCTTTGGATAGGGGATAAGACGTCTATGGGCGGAGTACCCCTAATATGTGCAGTTCTGCATTAGTGTCAATTCTGCCAGAGCCTGGTACACATGGAGTCTCCACCTGTCTCCGACCAGAATTTATCAGAGTGGAAATTCTGCAGAATTTATAAGCCCATAAAAAGCTTTGTGGAGCAACTGCTGGGTGGGAGAGAGATCATTCTGCAACTAATTGTCTTTTTGCAACAGCTTGAGGCACCCTGGTTAGAAAACACTGGTCTTTTGAATGGAATGCAGCTCCTTTGTGTTTCAATGGGTGGGGTGGCTGATGTGTGGGAGGGAGGAAAGTGACTTCAGACTTACAAACAAAGAACGATGGGATGTGTAGTTTAAGAGAATGAACTCCAACAGGAAATACACAGTTCACAAAAAGATAGCCTCAGTGTTATGGTAATCTCACAACATAACCATTTAGCCCCAAGACAAGCGCAGATCCTTCCTAAGCATGTCCATTACTGTCTGCCAGGTACGTACTAAAATCACCTTATGGTGGAAAACTCCTTTAGAATACAGGTGAAACTCAAAAAATTAGAATATCATGCAAAAGTCCATTATATTTCAGTAATGCAACTTAAAAGGAAAGGAGGCATGAAGTGCTCCAAAATCTCCTGGTAGACGGATGCCTTGACCCTGGATTTAATGAAGCACAGTGGACCAACACCAGTAGATGACATGGCTCCCCAAATCATAGTAATAGGGGGTGGGGGGTTGGGGTTTTCATTAGCTGTAAACCATAATCATCACAATCAGGGCCATCTTTAATTTTGATTGAACCCTGGGCAAGCAATTTTTTTGGATCCAGCGGCCATACCTCGGGTAATGCAGAGGTTAACCATGCCCTGGCATCATGAATGCAAGGGGTTAATGCCATCTGCTCCTAGGGTAATAACATCTGCCCTCGTCACACCCTCACCACAACTTTTGGCATCCTACGAACAGGATGCGGGTGTGCGCCTTATGTGAAAAGTAACCCCCCCAGTCTGAACTGGGATAAGCCACAGGGTGTGGTGAGGTGAAGTGTATGGGGCAGATGTTGTAGCCCAGGGGCAGATGGTATTAACCCCAAATGTTCGTGATGCCAGGGCGTGGTTTTCCCAGTGACCACCCGAACGGTAGCACAGGGTAATAATAGTCCATGACCAGGGTAGGGTTAATGGTAGCTTTACTGAGGTAAACAGATGGAAATAGTCTTTACAGCTAGGCTAGGATCCCAGAGAGGTGGCCATCAACATGGAGGGGACCTTGCAGCTTGCTGGGACTTGCAGTGTTTGGACAGACTTCAACTCAGCCACACTGACTATAATGGACTTGACTATAGACTTGACTGTAGGTAGTGTCAGCAGATGACTTGACTTACTGAAATGTGGCTGTAGGTTAGGCTTGAGGTCTCCAGGTGTGCTGGACACTGGCTCTGAGACGTCTGGACTGAACTTGACCTCAGCAGAGAATGTGGTCGAAGAGCAAAAGAGGCAGATTGCAGCTCCTCCCTTCCTTATAAAGCGGGGCTGTGCAAGGAGCCCATAGGTCAAGCTGCAGGTCACCTGGTTAGCTGGTGCTCCCTGGGTAACAAACATGTGACAACAATATCATGTGACTAACTCAAATGTCCTTAAAGGTCCCTTATACCTAATACACCTAATATACAGATAGCACAATGGGAGAGACACTGCAGCAGAACCTCTAGGACACAGAGGGACTCAACCTGACAGGGCCTAAGTACTTTACGGGACTATATCCCGTACTGGGACATTACATGAACTGTGTCCAGTATTGCCAAAAATTTGCACGCAGATGCGAAAAGAAATTGCGCCAGAAAGTGTAAGGAACTTTGTCAGTGAAATCTGTTTATTGCAAGGTGCTTGTGAAATAGAGGGGGAGGTAAAGAAAAGTCTGCTATCTGCCATTATGAACCGTAAAAGAATTGTACAGGCCTGTGTAAAGTTTGTACATGAAAGAGTTCATTTTGTCCAGCGTTTGCTGCGCATGCGATCGGTCGCAGCTCCACCCAAATCAGTCCCCAGCGGTGTCTCCTCTTTGATCCAGCGAGAAGGAACCAAAGGACTGCCCTGTGTTGCACAGGGGAAGATTTTCCTGACCAGACCCAAACAGGAAGTTCCCTGGCCGTAGCCATCTTGGAAGTTCCGGCTGCTGTGCTCATCTCCGGCTGTCACCCACATAGCAGGTTCTGCAAACATCAACAGTCACCAATACAAAGTCTCTGGTACCTGAGTTTGGTGTAACTATGTAAGTGCTTGGTGTAACTATGTATAACGGTGTGTGATTAGTAATCACACACCGTTATATGGGCAAAAAAAAAAATGCTGCGGCCCCCCCAAAAAAAGGGGGAGCAAATCGCAGCACCCTGAACCATAATAGGGCCCGGGTCACGCTAACAAAAATGTGGCATACTCTTGAGCCCTATTAGGGGGTCAGGGGGAGGGATGATTTTTTTTTTTTACTTTACTACATGGATTTCCCTACCTTTCCCTCTGGTGGATTCTGTCTCTGATCTAGGGGATCTTCGGGTCTCCTGAGGTGATCCGATGGGTGCAGAGGGGGGGTGGTCCCTGGCTCCTCTTGCAGCTCTGACCGCTGACTGAACCCAGCTAATGGTCAGCGCTGCAGAGGATGCTGTTAAACCCCTCACCTGCCGGCTGCTATTGTCCAGCCAATAGCAGCTCTCCTGGGGGGGGTGGCGAAATCACCCCCGATCACCTTGTATCTCCGGGTCATCAGGTCACCCGTAAGACCCGGAATTGCGCAAATCGCAAGTGCGATTTCACTTGCGATTTGCGCCGATCGCCGACATGGTCCTGATGACCCCCCTCGGCATTTGCGCGGGGTGCCTGCTGATTGATATCAGCAGTCACCCCAGTCCGATCCCTGCCCTGCGCGCGGCAGGGACCGGAATTCCCACAGGTGTACCTGTACGCCCTGGGTCCTTAAGACCCAGGTACAGAAGGCGTATGCATATGCCCTAGGTCCTGTACGGGTTAAAGGGGAACACACCTCATTTTTCTTAAAGTGACAACGCACTCAAAAATCTACAAGGTATCTGAACCCAGCACCACAGATCAACCGGGCATCAGCGCCCCTCCATCTCCAGCGGCGAGTCCACCCCCTGGTCCAGCAGCTATTGTCCTGGCCCCTGCAAGCATGAACAATCCTGGTGTTCCAGCAACAGCACTGATATCCATGAGGAATTCTGTCTTTCCCACCTACAATGGAGACCCCTTCACCCTGAGGGATTTCAAAGAGAGGATCCAGAGTTTGTTTGTCTTGTACTCTTTCCCTCCTAACCAACAGGTGCAACTGCTAACGGCACATCTCCAGGGACCGGCACTAGAGGAAGTCACTAGAGGAAGCCCGCACCGCCAGTATCTGAGAAGGCGACGGTGAAGCAGATCTTTGAAGGACTATACCAGATATTTGAGTCACATTCTCCATCAGAGGTATGTCTCCGGCTGTATAAAAGGTGACAGAAGCCAGGTGAGACCTTGAGAGCATATGCTGTAACAGAATGCTCTAGAGACCAAAAGTTAGATAATATAACTCCTGAACAGGGCAACAAAGTGTTAATAGACAGATTTATTGATGGAGCCCATAACAAGTAGGACAAGGCCCAACTGAGAATGTTAGCAGTTCAAAATCCCAACATGTCATTTCCTGCTTTTAAATGACTGGCTATCCAAGTGATTGAGTCTGGGACTGAGTTAGAGGAAGATTGTACTCATGCCTTGTACTCACTCCCTTACACATGCCCCAGAACCACTAGGGGCGGCAGCCAGGCCTATACCACCACTGTCCCCTGTCCCTTCCCCAGTGCAACCTACTTTGCCAGTCACTACAGTCTCGGATCTACAGAGTGTTAAGCAGGACAATGAGCAATTGACTAAGTCTGTTAAGGAGCTTGCCACCCGGCCTGTTCCACCTGACTGGGAACCGCCCTTGCCCAGGAAACCTGCCCCTGCCCCTACTCCCCGCAATCCCAGTTACCGTAATCCTCCACCTAATAGATATTCGGGGACTAAGAGACCTTTTCGATCCCATTGTAATAAGCCCGGCCATTGGAAAATGCAGTGCTGGGATTTAAACGGATTTACTCTGAGGTCAAGGACCGGCCCTCAGGATAACAGTCACCAGGTCCAACCCCTGAACAACCTAAATCAGGACTCTCACTTTATGTTGCCTCCTGCCCCCTTGTAACAGTTATTGTAGAAGGTATATCTTTAGAAGCGTTAATAGATACTGGGTCACAAGTGTCTACCATATCTAAAAGTGTTTTCTATCAGCATTGGGATACTAGTTTATTATGTGAGCCTGATGATGTTACTTTCAGAGTAGTTGCAGGTAAGGGGCAACTAGTCCCCAGACATAGATACTGGGAGCAATACACAGACAACCAAAAGAGGCCTGAGCGCCCTTCCTCTGCACCCCATCGAATGTGTGACATCATCATCATGTGCCGGAGCACAGACCGGAAGAAAAGAGAGAAGAGGCCATGGACAACGCTGGGGCCTGGTGAGTATGTTTTTTCCCTAAAGGAGGCTACTGATACTATTACCTAAAGGGGCTACTGTTTTTACTACCTAAAGGGGCTACTGATACTATTACCTAAAGGGGCTACTGTTTTTACTACCTAAAGGGGCTACTGATACTATTACCTAAAGGGGCTACTGTTTTTACTACCTAAAGGGGCTACTGCTTTTACTACCAAAAGGGGGCTACTTACCTAAAGGGGGCTACTGCAACTACTACTTAAAGAGGGCTACTGATCTTACTACCTAAAGGGGGCTACTGCTACTACTACCTAAGGGGGCTACTGCTTATTCTACCTAAATGAGGCTACTGCTACTACTACCTAAAGGGGACAACTGCTTTTACTACCTAAAGGGGCAACTGCAACTACACTACTACTTAAAGGGTGCTACTGATTTTCCTACCTAAAGGGGGCTACTGCTCTTGCTACCTAGAGGGGGCTATTGTTTTTACTACCTAAAGGGGGCTACTGCTGATACTACCTAAAGGGGCTACTGCTACTATGTAAAGAGGGCTACTGCTTTTACTACCTAAAGGGGGCTACTGCTTTTACTACCTAAAAGGGGCTACTGGTACTACTACCTAAAGTGGGCTTCTACTTTTACCTAAGGGGGCGATTGCAGTGTGATGATCTGCACAATGGTCTGTTGGGAAACTTTGTGTCCTGGCATTCATGTGGATGTTACTTTGTCATGTTTTTTCTACTTAAACATTCCCTCATGGCAGTGGCCTTTATCAGTAGGAAAAGGAAGTTGTACCAGAGGAAGTTGTGTAGTTCTTTCTATTTTGACCAGAATGTTCTCTGCTGCCAACTCTGTCCATGTCAGGAACTGTCCAAAGCAGGAGAGGTTTGAAAAGATGCAACATGGGAGTCAATGGGAGCTTCAGGGACATCATTACGTTACTTCACATTTATGCCCATGTTAATATACCCTTACTTCTCTGACCAATCAAAGCACATACTCTTCTTTGCTATTCCATGACATGGTGCTTGAAAGAATGCTCAGAACTAAAGAGGCTGGTACTATGTTGGGCTGATGATTTACATGGTACAGTACTAGATGGCATGTGGCAGAAGATGGGAGTACTGGGTTTAGCAAGGTGCTATGTAAGCAGAAATAAAATAAATAGCAGCAGGATCACAACAAGGAAGGGGTTACACAAAGCACTGAGCTGCTGTTGTTGCTGCTGCTACTGTTCAGCAGTAGGTACACTGGTATTTACACAAATGTGAGCTGCTCTGAGCTTTATGGGTGGTCAGAGAGGAGGGAAGCCTTGATTTACCTTTCAGGAACAGTGTGGATGATTTTCAGCAGGTGGACTGGCTCAGCTTGCAGGTACACAGCTCAGGCTTTCTCGGGCTCTAATCTGCACAAAGCACATGGTAATTCAAAAAAACTCAATAAGGAAAATAGTTTATTTTGGCCATTATTTTCAGCCTCAAATGGTCCCTCTCATTAAAACTAATTTTTGCTATTGCGCTCCTTATGGTAAATAAAAAAATATTTCTAATATACTTTGTTTAAAAAAAATGAAGTTTTCTATGTTTTATTTGCGCTTAAAAAAGCTCAAGAGCACATTTTACCCCATCTTATACACAGACTTTGGACCGAAGCCCAAACACAGGAAGTGCAGCCTGGAGTGCTGAGGGGGGGGGGGGGGTGTCCAACCAACAGCATATGGTGTGAGAGGAGCTAGAAATATTTTTTATTTACCATAAGGAGAGCAATAGCAAAAAATAGTTTTCATGAGAGTTACCCTTTAAAACAGATGTTTTAAGGAACAAAGACTGGTAAAAAAAATAAAGCATTCACATAGCCTAAATGATATGGCTGATTGATGTATCTTTAGAGGGGTAAGATTTTTTTCAGCCTTTGAGCCCATGATGCTAAGTTATTATATTATATTATATGTAATGTGCTTATTTTACCTCTGGAAGTGCTGAGTGAAAGTCATTTTATTTTACTGACCTTTTCCAGCATTTCATGGGGCCAGAGACAATATGTCATAAGTCACATGGTCTCTAGGAGGCGTGGCTATGCTTCAGTAGGTGGGTGAATAGCAGGGTGGAAGGGATTTACTGAAGTAATGCTATGAACCTACCCACTGCAGCATAGCCACACCTCCAGGAGACCATCTGACTTATGACATGTTGTCTCTGGCTGCATGGAATGCTGGGTAAGGTAAGCAGGCATCCCGGTCCGGTCCCCACCCGGTGCGCGACGGGGACCAGAATTCCCATGGGCGTAAAGGTACGCCCTGGGTCCTTAACCTGTTGGGGACGAAGGGCGTATGCATACGCCCTTGCGTCCTGGTACTTAAGGACGAAGGGCGTATCCATACGTCCTTGGGAATTTCGGTCCCCGCCGCGCGCCGGGCGGGGACCGGGGTGACTGCTGATTTCTATCAGCAGGCACCCCGTGTAAATGCATAGGGGGGTCATTAGACCCCCCACATGTTTCCTGCTTCAAGTATGCGCTGCGGCAAATTTTTCGCCGCAGCGCAAATTCCTAGTGGGAAACTCACCGTAACCCGCCAGTGTGATTGTACCCTAAAAACACTACACTACAATAACACATAGTAAAGAGTAAAACACTACATATACACCCCCTTACACTGTCCCCCCCCCAATAAAAATGAAAAACGTATTGTACGGCAGTGTTTCCAAAACAGAGCCTCCAGCTGTTGCAAAACAACAACTCCACGCATTTCTGGACAGCCACTGACTGTCCAGGCATGCTGGGAGTTTAGCAACAGCTGGAGGCACCCTGTTTGGGAATCACTGGCGTAGAATACCCCTATGCAATCCCTAATTTAGTCCTCAAATGCGCATTGCGCTCTCTCACTTCAGAAACCCTGTCATATTTCAAGGAAACAGTTTAGGGCCACATATGGGGTATCTCCGTACTCGGGAGAAATTACACTACAAATTTTGGGGGGCTTTTTCTCCTTTTACCCCTTATGAAAAGGAAAAGTTGGGGTCTACACCAACCTGTTAGTGTAAAAAAAAATTTTTTTACACTAACATGCTGGTGTTGCCCCATACTTTTTATTTTCACAAGAGGTAAAAGGAAAAAAAAGACCCCCAAAATTTGTAACGCAATTTCTCCTGAGTATGGAGATACCCCATATGTGGGCGTAAAATACTCTGCGGGCGCACAACAAGGCTCAGGAGTGAGAGTGCACTATGTACATTTGAGGCCTAAATTGGTGATTTGCACAGGGGTGGCTGATTTTACAGCGGTTCTGACATAAACCCCCCCAAAAAAATACCCACATGTGACCCCATTTTAGAAACTACACCCCTCACGTAATGTAACAAGGCGTACAGTGAGCATTTACGCCCCACAGGTGTCTGACAGATTTTTGGAACAGTGGTCAGTGAAAATGAAAAATGTAATTTTTTTGTTTGCACAGCCCACTGTTCCAAAGATCTGTCAAACACCAGTAGAGTCTAAATGCTCACTGTACCCCTTATTAAATTCTGTATGGGGTGTAGTTTTCAAAATGGGGTCACATGTGGGGGGTTCACTGTTCTGGCACCATGAGGGGCTTTGTAAACGCACATGGCCCCCGACTTCCATTCCAAACAAATTATCTCTCTAAAAGCTCAATGGCGCTCCTTCTCTTCTGAGCATTGTAGTTCGCTCGCAGTGCACTTGACTTCCAAACATGGGGTTACAAATTTTGGGGGGCATTTTCTCCTATTACCCCTTGTAAAAAAGTAAAATTTGGGGAAAAACCAGCATTTTAGTGAAAAAATTTTTTTTTCATTTACACTTCCGACTTTAACAAAAAGTTGTCAAACACCTGTGGGGTGTTAAGGCTCACCGTACCACTTGTTACGTTCCTTGAGGGGTGTAGTTTCCATAATAGTGTGTGATGTGTGTGTGTGTGTGTGTGGGGGGGGGGGGGGTTGCTGTCCTGGCACCATAGGGGCTTCCTAAATGGGACATGCCCCCCAAAAACCATTTCAGAAAAACTCACTCTCCTAAATCCCATTGTTGCTCCTTCCCTTCTGAGCCCTCTACTGCACCTGCCAAACACTTGACATACACATATGAGGTATTTTCTTACTCGAGAGAAATTGGGTTACAAATTTTGAGAGGATTTTTTTTTCCTTTTACCCCTTGTAAAAATTAATTGCAGTTTTTATAATGGGGTCATTTATGGGGTATTTCTAACCAGAAGACCCTTCAAATCCACTTCAAACCTGAACTGGTCCCTGAAAAATTCCAATTTTGAAAATTTTGCGAAAAAGTGGAAAATTGCTGCTGAACTTTGAAGCCCTCTGATGTCTTCCAAAAGTAAAAACATGTCAACTTTATGATGCAAACATAAAGTAGACATATTGTATATATGAATCAATATATTATTTATTTGGAATGTCCATTTTCCTTACAAGCAGAGAGTTTCAAAGTTAGAAAAATGCTAAATTTTCAAATTTTTCATAAAATTTTTGAATTTTTCACCAAGAAATTATGCAAATATCGACGAAAATTTACCACTAACATAAAGTAGAATATGTCACGAAAAAACTGTCTTGTAATCAAATTTATAAGTAAAAGCATCCCAAAATTATTAATGCTTAAAGTTACAGTGGTCAGATTTGCAAAAAATGCTCCCGTCCTTACGGTCATAATGGGCTCCGTCCCCAAGGGGTTAACGATCAAAAACCCAGGGCGTATCCATATGTCCTGGGTCCTTAAGGGGTTAAATAGAATAGCCGAACACTGTATCACTGCAAACTCAGGTTAGTCAATACTCATTTTTAGGCTCATTAAATTTTCATAAGCAATTGGCAACAAATGTAGCTAAATATAACATTATCTTCACTGGTTTACATGCAGCAGAAACAGCAGATTTCATTTAGCATCAAACTGGAAATCAATGGCTGTAGCAATGTGACTTATTACCTCTGTAATCTACACTGCTCAAAAAAATAAAGGGAACACTAAGATAACACATCCTAGATCTGAATGAATGAACTAATCATACGAAATTCTTCTGTCTTTACATAGCTGAATGTGCTGACAACAAAATCACACAAAAATTATCCATGGAAATCAAATTTATCAACCCATATAAGTCTGGCTATGATGAAGTCACACTCAAAATCAAAGTGGAAAACCCCACTACAGGCTGATCAGACTTTATGTAATGTCCTTAACAAGTCACAATGAGGCTCAGTAGTGTGTGTAGCCTCCATGTGCCCATATGACCTCCCTACAATGCCTGGGCATGCTCCTGATGAGGTGGAGGATGGTCTCCTGAGGGATGTCCTCCCAGACCTGGACTAAAGCATCCACCAACTCCTGGACAGTCTGAAGTGATCCAGCACTTGGAAAAACAGCAGACTTTATTGTACAAATCCTCTAAAATGGTACAAGACTGTGGCACTTCACATGTTCTGAGATTTCTTGACGCGTTTCGAGTGCATGCGCTCTTTGTCAAAAGATGATGTCCCAGATGTGCTCTATCGGATTCAGGTCTGGGGAACGGGTGGGCCAGTCCATAGCATCAATGCCTTCCTCTTGCAGGAACTGCTGACACACTCCAGACACATGAGGTCTAGCATTGTCTTGCATTAGGAGGAACCCAGGGTCAACTGCATCAGCATATGGCCTCACAAGGGGTCTGAGGATTTCATCTTGGTACCTAATGGCAGTTAGGCTACCTCTGGAAAGCACTTGAGGGCTGTGCGCCCCCCCCCCCCCCCAAAAAAAAAGAAAAAATGCCACCCCACACCATTACTGGCCCACTGCCAAACCGGTCATGCTGGAGGATGTTGCAGGCATCAGAACGTTCTCCACAGCGTCTCTAGACACCTCTGTCACATGTGCTCAGTGTGAACCTGCCTTCTTCTGTGAAGAGCACAGGGCGCCAGTGGCAAATTTGCCAATCTTGGTGTTCTCTGGCAAATGCCAAACGTCCTTCACGGTGTTGGGCTGTAAGCACATCCCCCACCTGTGGACATTGGGCCCTCATACCACCCTCATGGAGTCTGTTTCTGAACATTTGAGTGGACACATGCACATTTGTGGCCTGCTGGAGTCATTTTGCAGGGCTCTGGCAGTGTTTCTCCTGCTCCTCCTTGCACAAAGGTGGTCCTGCTCCTGGGTTGTTGCCCTCCTATGGCCTCCTCCACGTCTCCTGATGTATTGGCCTGTCTCCTTACATATCCAATCCATGTGATACTTACCTCGTGGACCAGCTTGGTTGGATCCGGAAGAATCTACCTATAGGAAAATTAACAAAGAAATGAATAAGATAATAGGCCACTATATAGTAAACTATCTTGTATCTTTTTATACTCCTCCTAGTAACCATATTGTGGGGGCAATAACTACAATATGGTTAGGATATAGATATAAACTTCAATAATTCCAGTACAGAACATAAAATAATAGGAAGAGATAATAGATAAAACGATATATTAAGATGACATCATATAGAGAGATCGAGAGCTGTCATAGAGCTATTCTGTTTACTTGTGTATGGCAACATACACCTAATGCATTAGCGCCGGGAATACCTTAGTGTGCGTGCGCCTCTAGCTCCGTGGAGAAAGATCGCAACCACGGATAAGTCGGGAGATAGTGCGCAAGCGCCAAGATATGTTTACTTGTTACTATGGGAATACTGAACCCAGTGCGCAAGCATCGGAAATACCATAGAGGAAAGCCGTGGTATGATAGAAGGGGTAGGACGGGAAGGAATGTGCATGCCTGATCGCACTAACATCGTTGGTTTAGTGACGTAAGAAGGTGAAAGCTTACAAGACCTATCTGGATTGGATTACGAATCATAAACAAGTAAGAAACAAGGATGGAATGTGATTTTTGATAGGTTCTGATGGAAATAGGTATCACATGACTTAGATAACCTGGAAGTGATGCGGTAATAAGACAGAAGGTAACAGGATATAGAATCATAACTAAGAGACAAAATAGTGATGTGGCAGTCCCTGATTGGCCAAAGTAAACTGGTAAGTGACCACACCTACAAACAGAGGACATATATACCACAGTGATCACCCACTCCCAGCATTAGTGTCCTATACCTTGATAAAGCTGGGTCTCTCCAGCGAAACGTCGGGGGGATGCTAGGGAACACATTTTAAACAGCAATAATAGGAATTGGTAAATTAGATAGAGGAGGTGCATGTTATGTGGACTATAAAGATTGGAATCTTAGGATCCAGATCAATGGAATAAAAGAGTCCCTAACATAGAAGCCCTAGTGAAATAGAATTAGTGGAACCAGTAATGGACCAATCCAATTCCTATATATTGTGTTTTTAAACACCTTCGTTTGTATTATTCTTTGCACCTCATTTTGTACTTAACAAATAATAAATAAAAGTAAAGTTTTAAAAGGGTGACCCTAGTCGGGGGTCTTAATCCCGGAGGGGTTGCCAACCCTGAAGGGAATTGGAATTTATGAATTAAATACCCCGGGTACCCCATGGGGGATTTTTGTGTATATGTCTCCTGGTAGTGCCTCAATGCTCTGGACACTATGCTGACAGGCACAGCAAACCTTCTTGCCACAGCTCGCATTGATGTGCCATCCTGGATGAGCTGCACTACCTGAGCCACTTGTGTGGGTTGTAGACTCTGTCTCATGCTACCACTAGAGTGAAAGCACCTCCAGCATTCAAAAGTGACAAAAACATCAGCCAGGAAGCATAGGAACTGAGAAGTGGTCTGTGGTTACCACCTGCAGAACCACTCCTTTATTGGAGGTGTTTTGCTAATTGCCTATAATTTCCACCTGTTGTCTGTTCCATTTGCACAACAGCATATGAAATTGATTGTCAATCAGTGTTGCTTCCTGAGTGGACAGTGTGATTTCACAGAAGTGTGATTGACTTGGAGTTACATTGTGTTGTTTAAATGTTCCCAAAGGATAGGGGATAAGATGTCTGATTGCCGGGGTCCAGAAGCTGGGACCCCCACTATCTCTAGGTGGCGGGGGTCGTGACGAACGCTTGGAGCGAACAGTGGCGGTCGTGATGTCACTGCCATTCCCCTCGTGACGTCACGCCATGTCCCCTTAATGCAAGTATATGGGAGCAGGCGTGGCAGCCGTCACGCCCCCTCCCATAGCCTTATATTGAGGGGGCATGACATCACCAGGGGCATGGCTGTGACATCACGACCCCACTGCTCGCTCCAAGTGTTTGGAACAAAATGTACTGAAGTAACCCTTTAAGATGTTACTTTAAGGGGACCTGGCATCACCTTCATACTGTCCGAACTACGAGTCATTGAGGTGGTCCATAGTGGCTTCTTCCCACCCCACCAGCCTGGATTGATAGTTCTCTATCCCTCTGTGGGCATACAGAGAGATCTATCTAAGGCACACTACACTACCCGTCAACAACGCCCGTCAAACTCTTTTTTTTTAATAGTTTTATAGCCGTCATTTTCTCGGGGCGCAACGGGCAACAGCGGGTCTCGATGGACCCCATTATAGTCAATGGGGTCTGTCGGGCGCCTCTGTTTTTTCAGCAGAAGTAGTGTGAGAAAAAAACTGCGCAAACAGTATTTTTTCTCCCGCTATTCTCCCCAGCGGCCCTAACGGCCATCACACTGACGTGTCATAATGGTAGTGTGAAAGGAGCTTAACAGGGTAGGGACAATTTTGGTGTTTTTTTTCTTTTTAGAAAATAGGTTTCCAAAATGTTACAAAAAAAATTTTTTTTTTTTCTAAATGAACACAAATATAAACATAGGTCTGTAATTACAGTTTGTGTTACCCTACTGTACATAAAGAGCTATGACATATAGGCACCAATTAATATGTACAATCACTTTATGTTATAAACTTGTGGTCATTGTATGCAAAATAATGGCAGAGAGGGCTCTCTTAGTAAATTAAATTTAAACATTAGTGTCATTTGAATAAACTTTTGACATGTTGCTCAGACATGTCAAACGTTTAGATGGCATCAGGTCTCGCTTCTAAGACCTGCTGAGATCATGAGTTATGAGCTGGTGAAGTGCATGGCAGTGCACTCTACACCCCCGGCTGGCTGACAGATTTGACCTTTTCACTGTATAGACTGAGAAAGAGTCGGATTTGATTGACAGCCTGTGAGTTACGCTCATGCTGTCATGCACTTCACCCGGCTGTAGCTTGTGACCTGATGCAATCTAAACTTTTGTCTTGTCTGGGAAACATGTCAAAAGTTTAATCAAACGACACTAACGTTTTAAACTTTCACTATAGCAAATCATCTTGAACGGAAATAGCAAATTAACATACAAGCAGTCGTCAGTGAATCACTCAATCTAAAGGTTGAGTGTGTAATGGATAGATGGTTCAGGTGATTCAATGGAGCCAGCAAAGTATAAACTTAAAATTGAATATACAAAATGATGATAAAATAAAATAAAATCAAAGTATAATCAAAATATGTCTAAAATCTGGAGATAGTGGTATCTCAAATGCCATTAAAATGTATCCACAGGGACCATGCGGTCATATCAGATAAAACCCTTATATTTCTTTAACATACACAACCATGTTAAAGGGGTACTCCGGTGAAAAACTTTTTTTTTTTTTTTTTAAATCAACTGGTGCCAGAAAGTTAAAGGACATGTCCGGTGCTCACTTTTCTTATTTTATCCGTTCCGGGCTGAAAAATAAAAGAAAACAAATTTTCTCTTACCTGCTTAGGCTCCCCCGGTGCTTCAGTACAGGTGTTCGGTCCCCGGGCTGTATTCTTCTTACTTCCTGTTAGCCCGGCACGTCACACGGAGCTTCAACCTATCACCGGCCGCAGCGATGTCCCGCCTCGGCCAGTGATAGGTTGAAGCTCCGTGTGACGTGCCGGGCTAACAGGAAGTGAGAAGAATACAGCCCGGGGACCAAACACCTGTACAGGAGCACCGGGGGAGTGTAGGCAGGTAAGAGAAAGTGTGTTTTCTTTTTTTTTGCAGCCTGGAACGGATACAATAAGAAAAGTGAGCACTGGACATCTCCTTTAAACATATTTGTAAATTACTTCAACTAAAAAATCTTAATCCTTCCAGTACTTATTGGCAGCTGTATGCTACAGAGGAATTGCTTTTCTTTTTGGATTTCGCTTCTTTCACGACCACAGAGCTCTCTGCTGACCTCTGCTGTCCATTTTAGGAACTGTCCAGAGCAGCATATGTTTGCTATGGGGATTTTCTCATGCTCTGGGCCGTTCCTAAAATGGACAGCAGAGGTCAGCAGAGAGCACTGTGGTTGTGACAGAAGAGAAATCCAAAAAGAAAAGCATTTTCTCTATAGTATACAGCCCCTAAAAAGTACTGGAAGGATTAAGATTTTTTAATAGAAGTGATTTACAAATCTGTTTAACATTCTGGCACCAGTTGATTTAAAAAAAAAAAGTTTTCTATGGGAGTACCCCTTTAAAGAAATATAAGGGTTTTATCTGATATGACCCCGTGCAGCGGAAAGTCAAGCCCTGGCGGTGAAGGTAAGTGGATCTTGCCAGAACCCTAGTCAGCGTGGGAAATCTATAGTCTCTTATCTCAAGTCAGTATTATTCAAGTGGGTGAAAAGCACCATAAGTCCCAGCAAGGGAACAGGGCTCCCAAAGGGTTACACTGCATCCCTTCTACTCTGCTCCATACTGTGTGTGTGTAATACCATCTGCAATCTGCTCAGTAAAAGACAGTTATCCATAAGCTGATATCGGTGTGCTTCTTTATTCCCCGTGTCTGGCCCAGGAGAAGTTGTCTCCACCTCGGACCATGTATAGGCTAACGGTGCCCTGGCGTTACGAAGTGATTAGGAATTCCTTGCACCTCTGTGTCACCACAGCTATACACACATACAGGGTCATAGTCAGGATCAAGAGTGGGTTATGGGGTTAAAACTTCCCTTGTGTGCTATCCCTCCTTCCCTGTTCCCTCCTTCTCTGCTCTCCTCCTCCTGTGGTTCAGGCAGTCTGTATGGTCTGCAATTAATACTGTCTTCCATCTACTGGTGAAAGGAGAACATTACGTGTGAATTATTCACCAGAACGGCAGAAAGCATTAAAAACAGTAGTCAGTTGGGTGCAGAAAAGTGGGAGAGAGATCTTCACGCCTTCATTGGGGGGGGATTTAAGAATAGTCGTGTGTAGTCGAATGCTTTTATCTTTTTTGTGCCTTTGCAGAGAAGCACCATAAGTATTTAAAGTCACAGGCTTTATTAACTTTGGCGCATTTTCATACTCACCTGAAAATGCTAAACTGCAGCATTTCATTTTGTCTGTATGGAAGATTTTCTACGTGTGGTAGCTGTTTGCGTGAGATTCGTCTTTTTAAATAGGGATGTACTTGGTAAATGCGACATCACCACTGCACAAATCAGGCTTTCCATCTCTCTTTTCTATATTTATTTTACATTTTCTACCTTGTACAACCAGTGAGTGATATAAAAATCTAATTTACATTATTTGCTGCAAACATCAGTAAAAGATTTAACCACTACACTTTGTACGTACATATATATATATATATATATATATATATATATATAGACCAAACTTGGGGACCGTGTACCCTCTTTTTTTATTTATTCTATAGGATACGCACCCTTATTGTCACCAGTACTCGTTTGGCACTATCTCTATTTTTAACTCTGTGTCTGGTCGAGCCGCCTACCTCTCCTTGCAAAAAAAATATGTCGCACAACTTGTGCACAAAAACACACTGTGACGAAATGATGTGATAAACACCCAAAAGAAACCCCTTCAAAATCCCTTAATAAATTCCCCCCCCCCCACTGTTACTGACTTTAGCAGTCTTATGCTGTGCTCACCCTTATACTAATATACATGAAATAAAGCCATTAGAGATGAGCGAATTTACAGTAAATTTGATTCGTCATGAACTTCTCGGCTCGGCAGTTGATGACTTATCCTGCATAAATGAGTTCAGCTTTCAGGTGCTCCGGTGGGCTGGAAAAGGTGGATACAGTCATAGGAAAGACTCTCCTAGGTCTGTATCCACCTTTTCCAGCCCACGGGAGCACCTGAAAGCTGAACTAATTTATGCAGGATAAGTCATCAACTGCCGAGCCGAGAAGTTCGTGACGAATCGAATTTACTGTAAATTCGCTCATCTCTAAAAGCCATCAAAGAAAGAATCTCTGCATCACAGTGTACGTATGTGTGTGCAGGGGTACAGATTAGGGTAGCCACCTTTCTAGCAAAAAAATAAATAAAAAATGCCAACCATGCTAATTTGCATAATTAATTATATATGTGTGACCTCACAGGATACACATATGCGGGGGAAATTTTGTCCTATTCTGACCCCTATAACTTTATAATTTCTCCTTGTATGGGGCTGTATGAGTGTGAGGGCTCATTTTTTGCGCCCCGATCTGTAGATTTGAACAGTACCATTTTTGTTTTGATGTGACTTTTTGATTGCTTTTTTTTAATTAAATTTGGGAGTTGCAGTTAGTTACTAACTACAACTCCCAGCATGCCCTGATACAGCCGGTGGCTCAGCAGCTGCCCCAAACAAATCTAAAACTCCCAGCATGTTGGACTATATAGTAGTATAGGTCAGTGTTTCCCAACCAGGGGTGCCTCCAGCTGTTGCAAAACTACAACTCCCAGCATGCCCGGACAGCCGTTGGGTGCCTGCATATGCTATACTAGTGTTTCCCAACCAGAGCACCTCCAGCTGTTGCAAAACTACATCTCCCAGCATGCCCGGACAGCCGTTGGCTGTCCGGGCATGCTGGGAGATGTAGTTTTGTAACAGCTGGAGGCACCCTTGGTTAAGAAACACTGACCTATACTATCTATGACTATATAGTCCAACATGCTGGCAGTTGTATTTTTTGTTTGGGGCAGCTGCTCAGCAACAGACTGTATCAGGGCATGCTGGGAGTTGTAGTTAGTAACTAACTGCAATATCCGAATTTAATTAAAAAAAAAAAAGCGATCAAAAAGTCACATAACAACAAAAATGGTACTCTTAAAAACTACAGACCGGGGCGCAAAAATTAGCCCTCGTACAGGCCTGTATAAGGAGAAATAAAAAAGTAAGGAGAAATAAAAAAGTTACAGGGGTCAGAATAGGACAAAATTCCCCCCCGTATATGTGTAACCTGTGATGTGATGCATATATAATTAATTATGCAAATTAGCATGGCCGGTATTTTTTTTTGCAAGAAGGGTGGCAACCCCCTGCCTTAGGGAGCCCAAAGTCCCCTCTGACCCATAAGAAAACACCAGTATTATAAGCAGCACACAATAGACACGGGGCCCCTGTTACAGATTTTGCATTTACGCCTCTGTACATATGTGTTTATATGCGTTACAGTGTGTATATATGTGTGTGAGTGTTTGTATGTGTGTCACAGTTGGTATTTGTGTCTGAATATATGTTATCTTGTATTTTTCGTACTGTTAGATGTGTCCATGATGATCCTTAAAACAGTACACGCCTGCACACAGATACAATGGGGGCAAAAAAGTATTTTACAGCCACCAATTGTGCAAGTTTAGTCAGCCACCAATTGTGCAAGTTTAGTCAGCCACCAATTGTGCAAGTTTTCCCACTTGATAAGATGAGACGCCTGTAATTTTCATCATAGGTTATACCTCAACTATGAGAGACATAATGAGAAAAAAAATCCGTAAAATCACATTGTCTGATTTTTTTACGAATTTATTTGCTAATTATGGTGGAAAATAAGTATTTAGTCACCTACAAACAAGCAAGATTTCTGGCTCTCACAGACCTGTAACTTCTTCTTTAACCCTTTAAGGACCAAGCCCATTTTCACCTCAAAGGGGTACTCCATTACCTTGCTGTTGGAGCTTCGCTCTCCAGCGCCCGGAAGTTATTGTTCAGAATGATGTGTGTGCGGGCTTCCATGTTCAGGGCCGCCCCTCGTGGCATCACGCAAGCCCCCCCCCAACAAAAGTCTATGGGAAGGGGGCTTTACAGATCATGGCATCTGAGGGGTTAATGGCGGACATCAGTGCGATCACAGTCGGAACCTGCCGTGTATGACGTGTGCACCGCTCCGATGCTCGCGATCATACACAGGACGTAAATGTACGTCCTGGTGCGCGAAGTACCGCCAAACCAGGACGTGCATATACGTCCGTGGTCGTTAAGGGGTTAAGAGTCTCCTCTGTCCTCCACTCATTACCTGTATTAATGGCACCTGTTTGAACTTGTTATCAGTATAAAAGACACCTGTCCACAACCTCAAACAGTCACACTCCAAACTCCACTATGGCCAAGACCAAAGAGCTGTCAAAGGACACCAGAAACAAAATTGTAGACCTGCACCAGGCTGGGAAGACTGAATCTGCAATAGGCAAGCAGCTTGGTGTGAAGAAATAAACTGTGGGAGAAATTATTAGAAAATGGAAGACATAAAAGACCACTGATCTCCCTCATTCTTGGGCTCCACGCAAAATCTCACCCCGTGGTGTAAAAATGATCACAAGAATGGTGAGCAAAAATCCCAGAACCATGTGAGGGGACCTAGTGAATGACCTGCAGAGAACTGGGACCAAAGGAACAAAAGATACCATTAGTAACACACTACACCGCCAGGGACTCAAATCATGCAGTGCCAGACGTGTCCCCCTGCTTAAGCCAATACATGTCCGGGCCTGTCTGTGTTGGTTATGTATTAAAGAAGACACTAGCAGCTTGTGATAAGGCAGAACTTGGTTTACTTGTGCTGATTAACTTGCAAACATAGAAAAACACTTTAGCTAACTGTAACAGCAGCCATCTTGATGTAAGGAGAAAGAGAGAGAGAAAACCAACAAGTTTTACAGATATACACAACTAACAACCTTAGCGTACAGTGCTTTCTACTGGTCAAGTGATGTTAATACACAATACTGTATATGGTACATGCTGTTGTATTCCAAACACCCCTACTCAACAGCATGTGCATAATTATACAACATTTGGTCTTTTTTGTAGAAAACAATGACGTTCCCTTGGCAAAGGTTTGGTGAGTGCGTCTGCAGTCATCTCCTCCATTGGACAATACTGGGTGTCAATAACTCCTTGTTCTTGCATGTCCCTGAGCAGATGATATTTTACATCAATGTGCTTGGTTCTTCGGTTAATCTTCTCAGTGTGTGTAAGCTTTATGCATCCCTGATTGTCTTCAAAGATGGGTGGGGGTTGTGACATATTCAGTCCCATGCCTAGTAGAAGTTGACGAATCCAGATGGCTTCTTGACATGCATGAGCTGCTGCTATATACTCCGCTTCAGTTGAAGAGAGTGCAACAGTCACTTGTTTCCGACTAGACCAGCTTATGGTTCCTTGTCCATACTGGAAGATGTAACCACTTGTAGATTTGTGGTCAGTGGTGTCTCCAGCCCAATCGTCGTCCACATATCCAATCCAGTATTGGGTTTGACGATGCTGGAAGTCGCAGCTTCATCTGATTTGTTCCCTTTAGGCACTGCATTACCCTCTTTACTGCGTTCCAGTCATGTTGACACGGTGTTGCGACTTTCCTGCAAAGTATTCCCACTGCTACAGCGATGTCTGGTCTTGTCACGGTGGCGATGTATAGCAATTTTCCGATTGCTCTACGGTAATAATCATTGTTGGATAACAAGTTTTCTGTTCCACTTTTTTTCGGATAATCTGGTTCCATTGGTGTTCTCGCTTCCTTTGCGTCTTGCATGCGAAACTGTTCTAACATTTCTGTAATATTCTGACTTTGGTTAAGAAGATAGCTTCTATCCTCTTCCCACTTTTTTTGAATTCAGTTTGTTTCAGTTTGTGAACTATTTGGTCATAATCCCCTTCTTGTTCAAAACACGTCGAGATGTCATCAATGTAAATTAGGATGTATGTCCATTTGTTGTCTTGATTCTTTGAGTACAGGCATGGATCTGCTTTACTTATTGAGAATCCTTCTTTTGTGAGTGTTTCGTTCACCTTTTCATCCCACATTCTCGCCTCTTGCTTGAGTCCATAGATGCTCTTTTGCAGTTTGCATACAAGGTTCTTTTCCTTCTCAAATCCTGCTGCCTGTGTTCCATATATAGATCCTCCTTGATATCTCCATATAGAAAAGCAGTTTTGACGTCTAGGTGCTTCACTTGCATTCCATTTCCGGCAGCAAAACTAAGGAGGGTTCTTATAGTGGTATGTTTCACAACTGGAGCAAATGTTTCATCATAATCTTCTCCAAATTTCTGGGAGTATCTCTTGGCAACCAATTTAGCTTTGTATGCATAGATGTTTCCTTCTGCATCATATTTCACTTTAAACGTCCATTTGCTTCTGATTCCGTTTTCTGCCATGAGGAAGTTCTGTTAGTAACCAAGTTCTATTTTCTTGCAGTGTTTTTATTTCTTCTTCAGCTGCTTTTCTCCACTGATTTGCTTCCCTTCTCAGCAACGTTTCTATGTCTTCCCAGGATGTTGGCTCCTGTGTTTGGTGTGTTTTCGCAGCGTATGATAACCTGCGGGGTGGTATTCCTTTTGTCATCTGAGAGGATCTTCTGATTTCTTGTTGTTCAGTAGGTTCTACTGGCTTATTGATTGTAAGTTCCACTTCTTGTTCTGTTTTGCATGGGTCAGCGTCTCTTGCCGATTTAGTGCACAAATCCTCTCCACATTTTTCAAGAATTGTATTATCTGGTGCCTCACTTTCATCAAAATGAACACTGCGGCTTACTGTGACCTTGTTGGTCTTTGGACGAAGCATTCTATATCCTTTACTCTGCTCACTGTAACCGACTAGGATACCTTCTATGGCTTTGTTCTCCAACTTGGAGCGTTTCTCACTTGGAATGTAGGCATATGCTTTACAGCCAAACACTCTGATGTGCCGTATGTTGGTTGTGATCCATTCCACATTTCATATGGTGTACTCTCAATAGCTTTTGATGGGAGCTTGTTTTGTAGGTATGTTGCAGTCATTATCGCTCCTTCCCAGTATTTGTTAGGCAAGGCGGCATCTGAAATCATACATCTGGTCATTACCTTGTTTCTTAGGTATGATTCCATCTCTTTACTCGTATATTCCTGTCCATTTTCAGTCCATATTTTTCCAGGCTTCTTTTGAAACTTGTTGCTTGTCATAGCTACACTGTGGTGGTTTTCATTGGTCCGCACACATCGCTGTGTATCAGCTCCATGGGTTTAGTGGTTTTTCTCTGACCAGTCTGTGGAAGAGAGGTTCGGTGGCCTTAGCCTTAATGCAGCACGTGCACTTGCTGAGCATGTGGCAGGGCAATGTTTCTGTGTCTTCTGATAGACCTCTCTTCGCAAGGTCCTTTACAGCTTCTGGGTTTCAATGCCCTAATCTTCTATGCCACAGGTGGATACACTTGTCATGTGGGTTATGAGTTGCCGCTTTAGCCTTCTCATTTTCTAAACTAACTCAAGCTATGTTCCCAGAACTTCACTTAACACCCCCTGCCCTTAAAAATGTTTTATGAGCTTTAAAAAGCTCCAATTCTCCCCTGTCTTCTTGCTTCTGCTGCTGGCAGAAGGATGTGGGAGCGGCAGCGGCTTATTCACTGGATGGGGTATGCAGGGCAGCGCTGCACTGACATTTGGCCATGTCAGGAGCACGCCCTGCTGTGAAACAAGCATAGCGCTTGCTCCCGCCTGTCTGATTGACAGACAGGAAGCTTTGCTGAGCTAGTCAAGTGATCTGCGATTTCGGACTCATGCCAGGTTGGCATGAGTCAGAAATCAATACAGAAGGCTTGAAGCAGGACTGCTAGGGAGACCCCTAGTGGTTAATGTTTTACAGTTAAAATACACCATAATGGCGGCAATATTTTTAATTGAAACTAATTAAAATAAACTTTAATATATTAAAAGTTTGATGAGAGGTACACTTTAAACTTCCTCTTGCTAGAATTTTCTTTCCATTTTAAATAGTGCATTCCTTACCTCTGAACAGGACAGTGAGTCCATTGTTTGGAAGGGTTTTAACTGATAGGAGGCTTCCTTCTAGGCTTGTAACATACAGAACATTCTTTACAAGGATGGCTTGCTTGCCCCCTGATGGTGTTTTGCAGTTCAGAAACCCATGACTATTGCCTTTCGGTGTAATACTTTCCCCATTTGTTAGGAAGACTTTGTCTTTTGCACTAAAATCAATTTCTGTAAGGAATGTCTCGTCACTTGTCATGTGACTTGTTGCCCCTGAATCAATGTACCATCCATGTGAGGTACTATTCTGAGTCACTTTAAAAGTACAGCTCCACAATGAACTTTCTTTTTCTTTCATGATTGCTTTAGCTCTTTCTCTTGTCCGTGGCTCCTGTCTTCGCTGCTCATTTCTTCGTCTATTGCACCTAGCTGGTCCGCAATCTCTAGCATAGTCTTTATATGTTCACCCATTTCCTGCCCTTTTTCCAGCCTCATCTTATACAGTTTGCGTAGCAGATATAGTTTACTGTTTAGGTTTGCATGTTCATGCAGCATGACAATGATCCCAAACACACCATCCGGGTAACAAAGGAGTGGCTTCATAAGAAGCATTTCAAGGTCCTGGAGTGGCCTAGCCAGTCTCTAGCTCTCAACCCCATAGAAAACCTTTGGAGGGAGTTTAAAGTCTGTGTTGCCCAGCGACAGCCCCAAAACATCACTGCTCTAGAGGAGATCTGTATGGAGGAATGGGCCAAAATACCGGCAACAGTGTGTGAAAACATTGTGAAGACTTACAGAAAACATTTGACCTCTGTCATTGCCAACAAAGGGTATAAAAAAAGCATTGAGATGAACTTGTTATTGACCAAATACTTATTTTCCACTTAATTTTCAAATAAATGTGATTTTATGGATTTTTTTTCTCTCATTAGGTCTCTCATAGTTAAGGTATACCTATGATGAAAATTACAGGCCTCTCTCATCTTTTTAAGTGGGAGAACTTGCACAATTGGTGGCTGACTAAAAACTTTTTTGCCCCACTGTAAGGCCACTTCTTGGTGTCAGAGGGAAGAGGGTGAAATCTTCCCATCCTGGAGATTGTAATAGTCTATAGACACTTCTTTGTCCATTAATACTGATTTGCTAAAGTTGCTCTACAACACACAAAAAAACAAACTGCTGCAACCACAGAGAAAACATGCCTGTAATATGTGTTATTTAAGGAAATCAGGGTGGCTTTAATATAAAAAATAAGTGACCTCCCCCCCCCCACCCGCTGCTGTCATTCCATCAGTGCCTGGGTCCTCCCTGATTACCAATCCCTCTTAACACAGTAAATCTCGCACACTAGTGACTGTCCACAGTGATTCCCTGAAAAGGCATTATACAACAAACAATAAAAAAACATACAAAATCAGTATCACCACATAAAGTGACCCATACTATAACATTTCCTTTTTATTTCTCCTGCACAATATACACCATAGAAAGTAGCCCAGGAACAAGGCCAAAGTAGCTTCTTATTGTGCATCTCAAAATAGTGGCGTTACTGCTCATTCTGGAATAAAAAGTAAGAAAACCACTAAGGCACGAACTAGGCCGCGTCCTCAAGTGGGTTTAAAGAAGAATGTTCATCAAGAAAAATGTAGGGGATAAGTTTTAGATCTCGGGGAATCCGACCACTATGACCCTCTGCGATCACCAGTACTGGACCCCGGGTCTTCTCAGGAATGAAGCATGCTGACCCCTGCATGAAGCGGCGGCTAACATGCCCTTCATGTATCTCTATGGGAGATCCGGAAATAGCTGAACTCTGTATCTCCGGCTCTCACATAGAGTTACATGGAGGGGGCATGTCGGCTGCAGCTTCTTGCGGGGTTCAACACGCTCCGTTACCGAGGAGAGCCAAGGAAACTTGTCCTGCACAATAGTAAGAAGGGTCTGCTCTTTCCAGAAACAGCTCCACCTTTTTTTGCAGGGCTGCACCTGGTATTGCAGCTCATCCTCTTTCCAATGAATGGGTCTAAACTGCTTTAGCAGACACAACCCATGAATAGAAGCGCCACTGTTACAAAAAAAATCCATGACAGCCTATTTAAAGCGCAACTGTCACCACCGTACAGGTAGGGAGGTGCAGATACCATTGCATAGAGAAGAATGTGCGGTAAATGCGGGTGCTTTTACTCACATTCACCACAGTCTGTAAAGGAAAATTCTTACTTTATTCTGATACCGGGTCATAGTCGGATGGGCCGGCCGACTCCCGCGGAGAGGTGGCGTGCTGCTGCGGGAGTCGGCCGGCCCATCCGACTATGACCCGGCATCAGAATAAAGTAAGAATTTTCCTTTACATAGCGTGGCGAGTAAAAGCACCCGCATTTACTGCACATTCTGCTCTATGGTAACTGCACCTCCCTACCTGTACGGTGGTGACAGTTGCGCTTTAAGTGAGCTCTGTGGTAGTTCTTATTGGAGTACTGTGGTTCTTAAAGGGGCATTCTGGCTGGTTCTGATGGGGCACTGTGACTGATTCTTATGGAGGCACTGTTTTGGTTCCTATGGGGGTACTATGGCTGTTTCCTATGAGGCTCTGTAGCTTGTTCTGAAGGGGGCATTGTGGCTTGTGTTATTGTAAGGGGTTCTTACATCTGACAATATGCTACATGTTCTTCTTAAAGGGGTACTCCGGCGCTAAGACATCTTATCCCCTATCCAAAGGATAGGGGATAAGATGTCAGATCGCCGGGGTCCCGCTGCTGGGGACCCCCGTGATCTACCATGCAGCACCCACCTTTAGCAGCTTCTGGAACTGCTGGAGGTCCTCAGGCTGAGTCCATCTCGACCACAAGGACGGAGCATAGTGACGTCACGGCTCCGCCCCCTGTGACATCACGCTCCGCCCTCTCAATGCAAGTCTATTGGAGGGGCGGGACATCTGTCACGCCCCTCCCATAGGCTTGCATTAAGGGGGCAGATCGTGACGTCACACGGGGCGGAGCCGTGACGTCACTACGCTCCATCCCCGTGATCGCCAGTAATCAGACCCGGAGCGAACCCGCTCCGAAGACTGATTCTAACGGGGTGCGGCGTGGAAGATCACAGGGGTCCCCAGCGGAGGGACCCCCGCGATCAGGCATCTTATCCCCTATCCTTTGGATATGGGGATAAGATGTCTAAGCGCCGGAGTACCCCTTTAAATACAAATAACAGCAGGAGAAGAAGGTCATTGAGTACTGTATTGCACAAGATGACATTTTGAAGGCTTCCATTGTGACTTAGTGGCTCAGACTTTTTGGAGTAAATTTAAATGCAGGAGATTTGTGGCAGATTTTTCTGCAACAGAAAATCAGGTCCATTCATCTTAATATGTTTATTTTGGCAGCAAGCACATGGATTTCAAAAAGGCCCATTCAGATGAAAGGGACCGTCACAATAATATCTGCAACAATTATTTTCTTTCATTATAATAGAAAAAGTAATTCTAGATAATAGTTACACATGGACCATGCTGCTGTAGACATAGTCTGTTCCTTCTAAATGTAACTGAGGAATTTTGATGGACAGTCATTTCTCTATCTACTCTGTTTCCTCACCCTACCCCGAAAATAAGCCCTAGCTGGATTATCAGGGTAGGCTACCCCGAAAATAAGACCTAGGCCGGTGATCTTCAACCTGCGGACCTCCAGATGTTGCAAAACTACAACTCCCAGCATGCCCGGACAGCCGTTGGCTGTCCAGGCATGCTGGGAGTTGTAGTCTTGCAACATCTGGAGGTCCGCAAGTTGAAGACCACTGACCTAGGCAATGCCCGGCTGCAAATATTAAGAGATTGCACCCATCACATGATGATGATGATGATGGGGGGGTAAATATCGTTAAATGTTGTTCAAGGTACATACCGTAAATAAATAAGCCCTACCCTGAAAATGAGCCCTAGTGTGTTTTTTGTGACTAAAATTAATATAAGACCCGGTCTTATTTTCGGAGAAACACGGTCATAACACTATCATACCGATTACAATTACAGAGAGGATGCCACCACATAGTAAGGTGTCTTATATATTTATTTTTTTACTAAACTGAGGCAAGTGAGCACCAAGCCTCAGTGATCTCAATGTTCTTTCTCTGCTGGAAGCGTCCATAGTCCAGACCAGCGATCTTCAAACTGTGGCCCTCCAGCTGTTGCAAAACTACAACTCCCAGCATGCCCGGACAGCCAACGGCTGTCCGGGCATGCTGGGAATTGTAGGTTTGCAACAGCTGGAGGGCCACAGTTTGAAGACCACTGGTCTAGACGTCCAATCCATTCACTCCATGGCGTGATGCTCTGATGCTGCCATCTACTGGACACCACTGTAAAAAGCACAGTGCAGATTGGTGCAGAGCTCTTCATTAGGTGCATTACATCATTATTTGCCTTTTTGTTCTTTTTTTGTATTGTAAATTGTTATATTTTGAAAATAGAACCCTGGTGATCATATATTACGGTGATGTTCGGTGGATACGTTATTCATTCTTTTCTATGCGCGGCTATTTAATGTCTAAAGTGTTTTGTTTTTATTTTTGCCATGTATGTATGTATGTATGCTGTAGCTTGATGGTCACTACCTTTCTGTATTGCTTTATATTACTAATAATAAACAGCATTTGATTTACTTTAAAAACCCTGTTGAAACAGTATATGTCTTCTTGCTTTAGGATTGTATTGAAAGGATTGTGTATCTATAGGTACAGTACAGGGCATTACATCCTTTCTGGCCTTTAAACCTTTCTTTGTACTTGGTCTTTCTTAGGCCATGTTCACACAATGTTTATGGCTGGTATTTTCTGTCATACAAAAATGTTACTATTGGGTTTTATAGCCCAAAACCAGGCAAAGATAAATAGTTAAAGGGTACCTCTCATCAAAAATTTTTTTTGATATATTATAGATTAATGTATGCAGAATAACTTTACAATTGCATGTTATTAAAAAATATGCTTCTTTCTATTTAATTTTCCACTTTGAAGAAATGACCACTAGGGGTCTCCCTACCAGTCCTGGCAGCAAGCATTTCAGACTCATGCTGGAGTCCTAAACACTACAAGCTGCCAGTCTGCTTTGTTCACAAAGGAGAACACTCAGAGCTGCCAGCCTGCTTTGTTCACAGCCTGTTTGGCTGTGAACAAAGCAGGCTGGCAGCTCTGAGTGTTTAGGACTTCAGCATGAGTCAGAAATGCTTGCTGACAGGACTGATCGGGAAAAATACAATAGAAAGAAGCATATTTTTCATTAACATGCTATTGGAAAATTATTCAACATTCATTAATCTAAAATATATCAAAAGTTTATTTGATGAGAGGTACCATTTAACATGGCCTTAGGAATGGATAAAAGATATACTGGGCCTATACCAGCTCCATACTGCCCAGTTTCTCGGCATTCAAAGCTTCAGGGCTCATTAAACACCTTTTCCATGTTCTGCTCCACTTCCTTACACAGAATATGGTATCACTATGAATGATAAAATACTGCCCTATTTAAGTGGGGAAGATACACTGTACCATTAAAGGGGTACTCCGCCCCTAGACACCTTATCCCCTATCCAAAGGATAGTAAATGGTAAGGCTATGTTGACGTGGCAGAAAATTTGCAGGATGTCTGCTCAGAAACCACCTGCAGACATTCTGCAAATAGCGAGAACCGGCTGGAACATGCAGCGTGTCCATAGACTACGTGTCCATGGATGGAAATGTGGAGTGTCCATAGACAGCAATGCATTTCCGAGCGGCTTCTGACAAAGGAATTGACATTTCATTTCTCTTGGGGGAGGCCAGAATCGGGATTTCTGCTGCAGATGGGACTAAACTGAATTTTCCTGCCTGATTCTGCTTGCAAATTCCACTGTGTGAACATGGCCTAAGGCGGGGTTCAGACTGAGGAATTTCCAAGAGTAATTCCACTTAGAAATTCCACTTGGAAATTCTGGTGCAGCAGATTACCATTGCTGTCAAGCAGCGGAGCTTTCACCAGTGAAATTCCGCTGCTGAAAGAGTCCGAACAGAAGACATTGCCATCTATGGGGACTGCAGTGCCCATGTGGTCCTAGTGCCCACTGAATCAGCCGGCACTGGCCACCCTAGGTGTGGCTGGGTTCACACTACGTTTTGTCCCATACGGGAGCGCATACGGCAGGGGGGAGCTAAAAGCTCGCGCTCCCGTATGTCACCGTATGCGCTCCCGTATGTCATTCATTTCAATGAGCCGACCGGAGTGAAACGTTCGGTCCGGTCGGCTCATTTTTGCGCCGTATGCGCTTTTACAACCGGACCTAAAACTGTGGTCAACCACGGTTTTAGGTCCGGTTGTAAAAGCGCATACGGCGCAAAAATGAGCCGACCGGACCGAACGTTTCACTCCGGTCGGCTCATTGAAATGAATGACATACGGGAGCGCATACGGTGACATACGGGAGCGCGAGCTTTTAGCTCCCCCCTGCCGTATGCGCTCCCGTATGGGACAAAACGTAGTGTGGACCCACCCTATCTCTGGATGGAATTTTTCCAGCCAGAGATTTCTCTGTATGAACCCTTCCTAGTTCTATTTCATCCTTGTGATGACTTCGGTGTCAAGGTTAAAAGGCGATTGCTGCTATAAAATCCCAACAAACCACAAATTAAATTGATTGTGAAAATTGTGGGAAAAAACTTTAGATAAACTGGAAAAACACAACAGATTTATAGAGAAGAGCAAAATATGGAAACTCAATATGACACTGCTACCCTGTAGGCACCAGGGGTACGACATCTATAATCTGTGAGCTGAGTGATCAAGGAGGATTTCACTTTACATTGGGAGGCATCAATATGGTTGATAGCAATGTGGTGTCTCGGGGTGTGAAGGTGATAGTGTATGGGGCAGGTGTTATTAACCCCTAAATGTTCGTGACCCCCAGGGCATGGTTTTCCCAGTAACCACCCGAACGGTAGTAGCGCTATACCAAGTTAGGCAGGGCAATAATAGTCCAAGACCAAGTTAGGGTTAATGGTAGATTTACTGAGGTAGACAGATGGAAATAGTCTTTACAGCTAGGCCAGGATCCCAGAGAGGTGGCCAGTGACACAGGGGACCTCGCAGCTTGCTGGGACTTATAGTGACTTTGACTGTCTTTAGAACAGCCACGCTGAATATATTAGACTTGACTGTAGGTAGTGACAGCAGACATAGAAGACTTGACTTACTGGCATGTGGCTATAGGTTAGGCTTGAAGCCTCCAAATGTGCTGGACACTAGCTCTGAGACGTCTGCTCTTTACTGTGCCTCAGCAGAGAATTAATCACAAGAGAGAGATTGTAATGGCTGCCCCTCTTATTAAAGGGGGGCTGAAACAGAAGCCCACAGGTCAAGCTGCGGGTCACCTGGTTAGCTGGTGCTCTCTGGGTAACAAACACATCAGATGAACACATTATCATGGGACTAACTTAAAGGTCCTTAAAGGTATTTTATACATAACACACATAACACTATACATTATATATATATATATATATATTACTATGGGGGGGACACTGCAGGAGGTCCCCTAGGACACAGACGGACTCAACCTGACAGGGCCTAAGTACTGTACGGGACTATATCCCATACTGGGACATCACAGCAACATTGATAGACACAGGTACCAACCAGAGCTCAGATTGGGGGGATCAAGGCCAGGCCTGGTGCAAGGATTTTTGCCACCCTAGACAAAAGCTATTTCTGCCCCCTATTGGCTCCGCCCTTAAACATGCCCCGCCTTACTACTGGGGTGACACACTGTAACAAACCTCCTCCTCATATAATCACCTTACTACTGGGCTGACACACTGTAACAAACCTCCTCTTCATATTATCACTTTACTACTGGAGTAACACTGAGGCGCAGATTTCTTCACACAACACAACAGTAGTGACTACTGCGCCTATAGGTAGAGTAGGCTGGTGCTTCGTATGCTGGCTAACTTTATTGCAGCAGGCAGAGCGGCGCCCCCATCCCCAGGGCGCTCTAGGCGGCTGCCTATTTTGCCTATAGGCAGAGCCGGCCCTGCACAAGGTCCACCTATATGCCAGTACATAGTGATAAAAATGGTTGTAATTGTAAATCTTTAAAACTTGCACTACTGCATTTGCCCACAAAGGGGCACCCTCGAGTTAGGCATAGATTGATATATGAACACCTATAGATAATATGTTTAACTTGAAACAAATATAAACATCTTTTTACATGTTTACAGTACAGCAGTGTTTGCCAATCAGGGTGCCTCCAGTTGTTGCAAAACTACAACTCCCAGCATGGAGGGAGTTGTAGTTTTGCAACAGCTGAAGGCACCCAGTACACAGTGCATTTGTGGTGGTGTGCAAAGAGGCCTACATTTGCCAAGAGTAGATAACAATATTACAACCCACAATGGAGAAGTAGTACAGAAGTAGGTATAAACTTATAAAAATGTTAATATGTCTCATTTTAAAATTCCAAATATCTGGACTGGTTGGGGGTCACATAGGTGATAGATTATTGTATATTTGTAACAGAGCTATATGAATGAATGGATGGTCATAGGGCTGTGCTGCAGGTGGCCAACAGCCTTATGGGGCAAGAAAAAACTATCACTGGGTCATGTTTTTTTATTCTGAGATATGTGGGGGTCCCAGCAGTTGGACCCGGCTATCAGAATGCTATGTGGGAAAAACCTGTTTAAACAAACATAGGACAGACAACGGAAGATCACGCAAGCAATGGTAATTTGCCTATTGCACGAGTGAAGTTCTGCTTTACTGTAAATGGCTGAGGTCTGAGCAATATTCTTTTAAATGACTCATTGCGTAATAAAAACCACTTGTGTTGACATAATACGCAACGTACAAACAAAGAAAGCAAAGAAAGGAAACCGAAAACTAAGGTTGTAAACAGAAGGCACAAAAATCCCCACATGCTACTGTGGCCTTAGAGAAAACATTCGTCAGATAGAGGAGTGTACTCAGCTGGCCGGAGAATTCCTCCATCAGTCAGGTGACAGGGAGACAAGTCACACCGCTGCTCTACCTACGACACGTCACACCGCTGCTCTACCTACGACACGTCACACCGCTGCTCTACCTATGACACGTCACACCGCTGCTCTACCTACGACACGTCGCACCGCTGCTCTACCTACGACACGTCACACAGCTGCTCTACCTACGACACGTCACACCGCTGCTCTACCTACGACACGTCACACCGCTGCTCTACCTACGACACGTCACACCGCTGCTCTACCTACGACACGTCACACCGCTGCTCTACCTACGACACGTCACACCGCTGCTCTACCTACGACACGTCACACTGCTGCTCTACCTACGACACGTCACACCGCTGCTCTACCTACGACACGTCACACCGCTGCTCTACCTACGACACGTCACACCGCTGCTCTACCTACGACACGTCACACCGCTGCTCTACCTACGACACGTCACACCGCTGCTCTACCTACGACACGTCACACCGCTGCTCTACCTACGACACGTCACACCGCTGCTCTACCTACGACACGTCACACTGCTGCTCTACCTACGACACGTCACACCGCTGCTCTACCTACGACACGTCACACCGCTGCTCTACCTATGACACGTCACACCGCTGCTCTACCTACGACACGTCGCACCGCTGCTCTACCTACGACACGTCACACAGCTGCTCTACCTACGACACGTCACACCGCTGCTCTACCTACGACACGTCACACCGCTGCTCTACCTACGACACGTCACACCGCTGCTCTACCTACGACACGTCACACCGCTGCTCTACCTACGACACGTCACACCGCTGCTCTACCTACGACACGTCACACTGCTGCTCTACCTACGACACGTCACACCGCTGCTCTACCTAGGACACATCACACCGCTGCTCTACCTACGACACGTCACACAGCTGCTTTACCTACAACTATCCCAAACATTTATTCTAAGGGTCTTCTTCGTACTCAGAAAAACCTAATTGTTCTCTACCTTAATATATGTTTAGAAAAAATCTGATTAATACAGACTACTTCAATAGGAAATGACATAGTTGATATGGATCCATGACAGGGGCGTAACTATAGGGGGTTCAGAGGTAGCAATGAGGGCCTAAGGGGGCCCCAAGGCACATCTGCCCCATAAGAGACCAGTATTATAAGTGGCACATGGGGCCCTGTAGCCGATTTCACATCATGACCCAGTAGCTACAAGTTACTCTTCTGGATCCATTACCTCAAACTAAGGCTATTCGGGTGGCCCAGTACAAGAGGTGTTACCCCGTACCCTTTCTGTTCTGTCAGGCAGCCTCCTGCAGTGTCCCCTGGGCCTCCCTTGCACTTGTTCCCCCATGTACATATGTTTCCCCAATTGTTGTATTATAAAATGTATAATGTAACTTTAAGAAGGTTGTCATGTGATTGTTACCCAGGAGGTATAAGTGACCAGATGACCAAAGGGTGACCTATGGGCTCCCTGCTAGTCTCCCCCATATAAGCCCTGGGTGGAGCTAGCACACTCTCTCTTTCCTTGATCTCTTAGTCTTTGCTGAGGTGCAGTCGAGCCTAAGTGTGTGTACAGAGTCATGGGAGCCTCAAGTCAAGTCTGCAGCCACAAGCTACAAGTCTACAAGTAAGCCACAGTCACAGCATTGTCAGTCTCAAGTCAAGTCAAGTCTGGTCTGTCACTGTCATCTATTATCAAGTCACTGCACTAAATTGTCCAAAAACCACTGCAAGTCCAAGCTAGCCCTTAAGGTCTCTGAAGTCACTCCATGGGCCTGGCTAAACTGTATAGACTGTACCAACTGTCACTCAGTAAAGCTACCGTTGTCCGCAACTTGGCGTCGGAGTCATTATTGCCCCTGTGCCTAGCCCAGGATCCAGCAGTATACCTTCAGCAGGTATTGAGGATAAACCATGCCCTGGCGTCACGAATACAAGGGGTTAATGCCTTTTCCCCCTAGGGTAATTCCATCTGCCCTGCATCTCACACCCCTCACCACACTATGTTCAGATGGCAGAATTTCTGTGCAGAAAATTTTAAGTTATGTTTCCCATTTTGACATTTTTAACATGCCCCTGTGGTTCTGTAAGCTGAGACCCCCACAAATCACTAGAATGAATGGATACTATCAGAGAGGTGCTTCCTCAGTTTGTCTGATCTTTGAGCTATACCAGCAGGTGACTAAAGACAAAGGGTCTTTACCAATGGCCAGATCAAGACCTGTGAAGACCCCTGGATGGGGTAAAAATGTAAACGGGGCATAAATAACAGCATCATACAGTGCCAAATACTATTACTGTACAGTGTCCATACAAGGCGTATGTAATAGTGCTATACAGAGGACACATGACAATGCCATAATGCTATTGTGTAGTGCACAAATATTGATGCTATATGGTTCAGATTTATCAAAACCTGTGTAGAGGAAGAGGGGTACAGTTGCCCATAGCAGCAAATCAGATCGCATCTTTAAAGCTTACCTGTCAGACCCCCCCCCCATAAAAAAAAAAAACTGTTACAGTATATGTTGCTCAGTACCTTATCCTGATCATGTACACTTAGTTTGTATGTGTATACGGCATAAATTACTCTCAGAATTACCTTTATTTACTTGCCATCATTGCTCAGTGAGGTTTCTGTCCATGCACGGGCGTGTCCCTCTCTTCTCCTCACTGTAATGACTCCTCCCCCTCCCTCATTCTGCTCTGACTCACAGAGGCCCCTGGACCTGCCTGCAGCCCTGTCAATCACTCATGGTGTCCACGACGTGTCGATGACCACTAGACACTGCAGGACTGGTATGTGTCCCAGGAGGCAGGGGGACCCCTAGTGGCCACTTTTTTGACTGGCTTTTTGAGTATGAAATACTGAAAATTTTCTGATGAAAGCAATTGCAAAACATATTGTTTTTGCATGCTTTATAACTTATCAAAAGTTATTGTATCTGACAGTGCCCATTTAATTTTTTAAAAGCCTTAAAAATTAAAGATCTGCAATCTGATTGGTTGCTATGGGCAACTGCACCACTCTTCCTCTACAAACGTTTTGATCGATCTCCCCCATATATTACTAAATAATACCAGAGTTGACACCATAATAAGACTATGTGAAAAAGCAGTTCCCCCTTGTATAGTAAGGTTATGTTCACACTACGGATTGCGCACATTATCTCCGCTCACAGAATTCCGCAAGCGGAGATTCCATTCTGGCGGCCGCTGCCAAAGTATTTCGGCGGTAGGACCGCGCGTCACCATTGGCGGCTATTCAGTGCTCCTGGACTTCCGCGCAAAGAATGGACATTTTTGGAATTGTCCGCTGCGGAAATTGCTCAGTGTGAATGGGTCTTGCGGAAACCCATTTACACTGATGTTTATGTTCACAGATATCAGGGCAGAGTGGGGGAAGATGGTGGCAATGTGCGGGGGCTGTTGCGAGGACCACTGGTGCCGGTTACCTTGGTTCCGACGGACCGAGGACTAGGGACCGCCAGAGGCTAACAGGAGGCGGCAGGCAAGTGGAGGCAGTGGGGTCGGTTTCCCAAATACTGCAGTGAAGATCGCCGTAATGTGATCTTCACTGCTGTATCTAGGAGTTTCAAAACTACAACTCCCAGCATGCCCAGACAGCCTTTGGCTGTCTGGGCATGCTGGGAGTTGTAGTTTTGCAACATCTGGAGGGCCACAGTTTGGAGACCACTGTCCTTCCAGATGTTGCAAAACTACAACTCCAAACATGCCCAGACTGTCCAGGCATGCTGGGAGTTGTAGTTCTGTAACATCTGGTCTTTCAGATGTTGCAGAACTACAAGTCCCAGCATGCCTGGACAGTCTCAGCAAGCTGGGAGTTGTAGTTTTGCAACATCTGGAAGGGCACTGTTTGGATACCACTATACAGTGGTGTCCAAACTGTAGCTCTCCAGATGTCAATTCAAAGCATGCCGAGACTGTAGACATAGTAGACATATTGTATATGTGAATCAATATGTAATTTATTTGGAATGTCTATTTTCCTTACAAGCAGAGAGCTTCAAAGTTTTTAAAAAAATGCTAAATTTTCAAATTTTTCATGACATTTTGGAATTTTTCACCAAGAAATGATACAAGTATCGACAAAAATTTACCACTACCATAAAGTAGAGTACAGTGATCCCTCAACTTACAATGGCCTCAACATACAATAGTTTCAACATACAATGGTCTTTTCTGGACCATCGTAAGTTGAAACCAGACTCAACATACAATGTACGGACAGTCCAGATCTGTGAAAAGTGTCAATAGCTTGAAGAACCGACCAATCAAAATGGGCATTCACTGGTAAAACACCTGTATTACTGAAGTGTATGCACTGACTGGTGTCTGGTATTACATGTTCTGTACACTTTACCTGTATCAGGGTTAGCTGCTCTTTTGGACACCAGGTGAGGACGACTCCATTACTTTTTTGGGACATTGCGTGTACTGTGCAGGACCCTGAAGACGCTCCTGTCCTCTACATAGACCAGTGTTTCCCAAGCAGGGTGGCCCCAGCTTTTGCAAAACTACAACTCCCAGCATGCCCGTAAGTATTTATATGTAAGTATTTGCTTTATCTATATTAGTTATCTACTTATTTTTCACTTTTTTCCTATTTTTGGATGACATTTTGGTGCCTTTAGAACCAATTACCAGGTTTCCATAGAGTTCTGGTCTCAACATACAATGGTTTCAACATACAATGGTCGTCCCAGAACCAATTAATATTGTAACTCGAGGGACCACTGTATGTCACGAAAAACATTCTCTGAATCAAATTCATAAGTACAAGCCCCCCAGAGTTATTAATGCTTAAAGTGACAGTGGTCAGAATTGCAAAAATTGCTCCCGTCCTTAGGATCAAAAGGGGCTCGGTCCCCAAAGGGTTAAATACAATAGGTAAAGATTTATGCTTAAACATTATTTGCCTCTGTGTTTGTTGGTTTCCCTCTTGTCATATTGGAATTACTCAGAAGCCAACATATAGCACTGTCATTCACATGTGATTTACTGAGTGCTAGGAAATGGCAACCACATAGACCCGAGTGATGCAGCGAGCGTGAGATAAGACGTTACTGTCTTACATGTCTTGGCTTGTCTTGGTCTCTGTATAGAAAATAGAAGGCTATAACTATGAGGAGATGAGACACTTCGCGTCCTCACTTTGCCTTCCTAATCATAACGCTACATAAGGTGACAGGCTGTGTACACTGCATTTCTAGATTCACAGCTGTCAGTTTCCCCCATACCAGTATCTGGTTATTTATTTTTACATTTTATCTTTATTTTATATAACAAATATTAATGTTTAACCACTTATCTCCACCAAAACAATGTTTCAACCTTTATTTCTGAGTTACCTTATACAGAAGACTCTTCCACTAGCGGACACTGACTGGGAATAAAAAAGCGTCCACTATTGAGAGATGTCCCCTATTGGGAAAAAGGCTCAAAATTCTTCCTAAATGACGGAATACTGTACTGTACTCACTCCAGAGTGTAACTACCTATAAAACATGATAAAAAGCAATATTACAGTAGAATCTCCCAGTATCATTTCATTTCCCCTTATCACCCCCGTAACATTTCATCCTCCCTTTATACCCAGTGCCATCTTGTTCCCCTGTGCATTGTGCCAAATTATCCACCCCCCCCTTACCTCCTGTGCCACATCATTTCCCCTTGATCCCCCCTGTGCCATTTCATTTCCCCTTTATTACCCTCTGTGTAAATTCATCACCCCCTCTTTATAAAGTGGCACAGGGGGATAAAGGGGGAATACAATGGCACAGGGGGTGGTAAAGAGGGGGTGATGAATTTGCACCAAGGGTAATAAAGGGGGAATTAAATTACATGGGGGGGGCGGGGATAAAAAGGAAATTATGTGGTACAGGGAATAATAAAGGGGGGGATGATTTGGCACAGGGGAATAAAGTGGCACGGGGGGGGGGGGGGGGGAATCCGGGAAGGAGACGGGTGAATGATGTGGCCGGCGGATGTTCAGAAGCAGGAGACCACTGTTTAAAAATTGGTCTTCTGCTTCTATGCTGGGGCTTCTGCAGGGGGGGGTGCAGTGTGGGCCTTGGCCCCTTACTGGGGTATTGACTGCAGCCCCTGTATAAAAGGTAGGGCCGGCACATAAGCCTGGTTGTCCCCTATGGGGAGTGTTTTGTCCCCTAATGGGAATGTTCTGTCCCCGATTGGGAGTGTCCACGTCACGCTATTGGGAATGTCCCCTATTCGGAGGGTGCAAATACATTAAGTCTTATGAGACTCTGCCGGGTAATTAAAAACTGTCCGATATTGGGAGGTGTCCCCTATTGGGAGGTTTCCGCTAAGGGAGGCATTGGGGCATTGCAAGTGGCACTCCTGTCCAAGGCCTCCATCAATTATTTTTTTTATAGAGTCACTTAAAATATTCTGTATGAAGTTAAATAGCACATAAAGATCATACCATGGCCCTTTTAAACCCTCACAGAGGTCCCCTTAAAACAGAACTCTCTTCTGTTAGTCCAGGGGCCCACCAAGTGTACACAGCTGGGAACAAGAGGGAATGTGGAACACATACAAGCAGGGACATAAGTATTCAGAACCTTTACTCAGACCCTTTACCCTTTTGGCAGAGATTACAGCCTCCAGTCTTTTTGAGTCCTCTCAACCTATGTCAAGATGCATGGGGATCATCTATTTTTAGGTCTGGTAATGAGCAGATTCTTTTGGGGGCTTTTTTTTTTGCACAGAAAAGGTGTCTTACTGGGGGGGCGGAGCCTGACCGGTGAGCTGGATGGCCGCTTAACTGCGCTGCTCTCCACGACCGAGACCTGAACCGACCTTATACAGCTCCTTATCTTACACCAAAATGGGCAGAACGGATCGTGACTGTCCTAGTGCCACCCCTGGTCCAACGAAATCTAACAAGAACCAGGCGGACATGGCGAAATACCTGAGGGCAAAGTCCCAGCAGAGCCCGGCGCGGTCTTCCAAGATGGCGCTGGCTCCCGCCGCTGCCGCTGACGGAGACGAGGCATCAGAAGACGAGAGTTACTGCGGTAGCCAGGTGGACTCAGGTGGGGAAGACCCGAAACTTCATCTAACCAAAGCCTTTCTGAGAAAGACTGTGCAACAAGCGGTTGCTAAAGCGATCCAAGCGGCCTTCGTACCTGTGCTACAGGAGCTGACGGATATTAAGTCGGAGGTCCGCCATGCGGTCTCCCGCACGGAGCACTTGGAAACGGCATTGACTGACACAGTGTCCTTCTGCGACTCAACTGGGCACCAGCTCCAGCACCACGAGAACCAACTCAATAAAGCCTTCTTGATGTTAGAAGACCAGGAAAACCGGAGTCGGAGGAAAAACGTGAGGATTAAAGGCGTACCCGAGACATACGCTTCGGAAGCCCTCCATGGCGTCACCATGCAGATTTTCGCCTCCTTGCTAGGAGATGAAAGAGCGGCAGCCATTGTCATAGAACGGGTTCATAGGGCACTTAAGCCTAAGCCACAACCGAAGAACCTCCCAGAGACTTGGTCTGCGGGCTGCTCAGCTATCTGGATACTGCTGCGGTCCTCAGGGCCAATAGAGAAACTGAGGACCTGAGATTTGAAGGTACGCAGATACAGATCTACCAAGATATCGCTCCATCCACGCTGGCTAAGCGACGTCTCCTTAACCCCCTGCTGCAGAAACTCAGAGAGCACCACTTACCTTACATGTGGTTGTTCCCCTTCGGCATCTCCATACTGAAAGGTGGGAAAAGGATCTCCATCAGATCTCCAGATGAGCTTGATAAAGCCTGGGCGCTGCTGGAAATTGACCCAATTGCCATCCCCTCCTGGCTGCCAGTGAATATGTGCCACACACTGCCGTCGCTCCCGAAGCAGATTGGAGGCCCGCGAGCAGAAAAGCCTAAACCTTCTAAAGCCCGCAGACATGCAGCTAAGCTACAGAAGGACTATGACACCACCTGATCTCCACCGGTCTCCTGTCCGATAAGTATATTGCCTTCATTTAAGTTTCCTAGTTACTGTACTGCCCGCCTTGGCCGTTATAGCCCGTTTGAAGAGCGCCTGGCTTATTGTAGCTTGCCTGGAACTATTCAGCACTTACGGAACGACCCTGCTGTGTTCTAACTGTCGGTGGACTTCCATTGTTCCACAGCCTGACGGCCTTTGTGTTACTCTACGACATGACCTGTCAGTTCTTAATGTTGCGGGGCTGCGACGCAGTGTCTCCCCTGTAGCGCAGCACATTGCATTTACCTGGCCTTCCCCCCCCCACCTCCTGGCCCTATACTGTAGATCACGGCATCTCTCGCTGCCACCCCCCCCCCTCCCCTCCTCTCCCTGCATAGTACCTGCTCGTGACTGCTACCACTCACAACCTGCTAGCCGAGAGCTACCCCATTGCCACTCGCATACTTTGGGCCCTGGACTTCCCTGCTCCCACGGACCCTTCCCTAACCCTTCCTTGGCCCCCCACGGACACCTGGAGGCATGAGACTCACCGGTCAAGCGGGCCACTGCTGTATGCCCCACTCGGTCATCTGAGGTGTGGCTGGACTGTTGGCATTCCATGGACTAGCACGAGGGGCACGTCTTGATACCTACCAGGTAGATGTGATGGGCCGCTGCTGAGCCTCCTCGGTCTTGCTTTGATACCTTATTTTTCTAGGGGTCCGTGTGTGGTCTAAACGACTGGTGGGGGGTGAGGGTGGCTGGCTGGCTGGCTGAGTTGCTGGGGAGGGGGGGGTCATGTCATGTCATGTCGTTTCATTTAATTAAATTTTATCTACTTTAACCTAATTTGCTTATGCATACTAGTCTGGGATTCTTACAACTAGCTACCTATTACAGTGGGTTCGTACTTAGTCCGCTATTTGTCCCATGCGGGATGTTCTGCACATATGTTACTCTGAGGGCTGTATTTCTTAACATTTACCTATTTTAGAGTGTTAAGGTTCTAATTATGGTCGATTTGGTCGTCGGTTCAGGAATTTATCCGTAACCCTACTTTCTACACCCCCCTTTTTCTTTCTCTCTTTGTAGAAAGGCTATCTCCTCTTCATTTCCCCCTCACCTGTACACTTTTGTACTTTACCCTCCCATTGGCTGCTTTATCGCCTATAGTGAACTGTCTCTCCCTTTTCACTATCTGACCCTCTCATTCTTTCCCCTTTCTGCTTCTCCTCCTCCCCTCCGTCTCCCCCCCCTCCCCCTTGGTGTCTACCCCCGGCCCTAGTACGTCTGCCACCAGTCTCGTCTTGTTTGTCGTGTCTCCCCTGTCCTGTCGACCCCTTGTTCGCACCTGCTACATCCAGCTGCTACCCTGTGTGCCATGGCCACTATCCAGTTTATGACCTACAATGTACATGGCTTTAATTCTCCGTGTAAGAGACATAATGTATTATCTTTATTGCAGAAAGAGAAAGTGTCTGTATTGTTCTTACAGGAAACACATTTTAAGAAGCATAGGATTCCCAAACTACCTTCTAACTACTTTTCTCTTTGGTTTCATAGTGGGAGCTCGAACTCCTCCTCCAGAGGGGTATCTATTGCATTGCAGAGAGAGGTCCCCTTCCAACTCCTTGACTCTTACGACTCAGCTGACGGGAGGGCGCTGTTCATCAAAGGTAGGATCGGAGCCGTGACATACACCTTAGCCTCCTTATATGCCCCAAACAAAAAACAGATTCCCTGGCTGTTGGGTACATTGGAGAGATTGAGGGCCTTCGCGGAGGGTCCTATTATCATAGGGGCTGACTTGAACGTCACTCTAGAACCCCTGCTGGACTCCTCTACGCGGAGGTCGGCAGTCCGACCGGTTGACCTACGCACCCTGAGGAACAAACTACAGGAGTTGGGTCTTGCTGACATCTGGCGTCTGCACAACCCAGGTGACCACTCCTACACTTTCTTCTCCACCCCCCCCAACAGTCTGCTCAGCGCCTGGATTACCTCCTCTGCCACGAAAGCCTCCTACCATCGTTCCACCACTCCACAATAGCACCTAGGACTTTGTCAGACCACTCACCCGTCACTGCCACGTCCACTCTCACGCACCTCCCCAGGCGGGATTGGACGTGGCGCCTAAATGACTCCTTACTGTCACATCCCGAAACGGTTTCTAACCTCTCATATCAAATTCAAGCCTTCTTTGATATAAATCTCACTCCAGATGTTTCCTGGCCAACGGTATGGGAGACACATAAAGCATACATGCGAGGCATCTTAATTGCCTTAGGCTCTAAAGTCAAGAAAGAAAGGGCACGGGAGGTCTCTTCCCTGTTGAAGCGACTTACTGAGCTTGAGAGACGATTCAGGGCTCCGTTCTCCCCATCCGTTGCCCGGGAACTCACTTCTGTTAGGGAACAGCTGCGAGACATGCTCACTCAGAAACATGCGGACTCTGTAATCCGCTTCCGTCAAAAGTTCCAACATGGGGACAAGGGGGGGCGACTGATGTCAGCTATGATTAAAAAGCGGAAGGAGAAGGCATTTATCCCTGCCATTAAAACAGACGCACACCAACCAACCACAGACACTAAGAAAATCGCCTCGGCTTTCACGGATTATTATACTACCCTATATAACATCTCTCCCCATATCCCCGACCACACACAACGATCTCAAGCTATAACATCCTTTCTGCGCTCGCTGGCACTACCCACCTTGACTGCAGAGGGGGGTGCATCCCTCTTAGAGCCTTGCACCATTGAGGAGGTACAGAAAAGTACTACAATCCTTCCCTAACGGCAAAAGCCCGGGCCCAGATGGACTTAGCCTGACTTACTATAAGACATTTCAGGAGGTCCTGGCCCCCAAGTTGATGCACTGGTGCAACGCTCTATTGATGGGGGGGTAGCCTGCCTGCTCAAGCGCTCGAAGCACATATTACTATCCTTCCTAAAGAAGGCAAGGATCATCTCTTATGTTCCAGCTACAGGCCCATATCTTTACTCAATCTTGACGTGAAGGTGTGGGCCAAGGTGCTAATGCTTAGACTGGGGTGATATCTCCCACGCCTCATACATCCGGATCAAACGGGTTTTGTGCGCGGCAGGGAGGGCAGACACAACGCCCTTAGGGTGATGCACGCAATGCATAATGCTAGGTCCACACACACACCGCTTATCCTCCTCGGCACAGACGCCGAGAAGGCATTCGACAGAGTCTCCTGGCAGTACTTACAACACACATTGGCCTCATTTGGAGTGCCCCAAGCATTCACGTCAGCTGTCATGTCGCTTTACTCGAGCCCGAGCACGCGCGTTAGGGTCAATGGCACTTTGTCCCCCACCTTCCAGATCAGAAATGGTACTCGGCAGGGGTGCCCCCTCTCCCCGTCATTGTACATTATAGTCATGGAGACGTTATTGCAGGCTTTAAGGAGGGAGAAGACGATTGAAGGCTTGGTGGTGGGTGAGCATGAGCATAAAGCCGCTGCTTTCGCGGACGATCTGCTCCTTCTCATCACGAACCCGGAGACTGCCTTACCAAAAGTGCAAGACTTGCTAGACCATTTCGGCTCGCTCTCCAACTTTAAGGTCAATTACACTAAGTCGGAAATATTGAATGTTTCCTTGCCCAACACTAGAGCCGTACTCTTACAAAACTCCTCCCCTTACCGATGGCCGTCAGACCACATTACTTACCTAGGCATTGCCTTGCCCCCATCGCTGTCCGACCTGTTTACAGCCAACTACGTGCCTATGTTTGCAAAACTGAAACGACAGTTAGAGTCTTACCAGTTGCCCTTCTTGTCTTGGATGAGTAGGCGGAATCTACTACAGACGTACATTATGCCCTCCATCCTGTACTTGCTCAGAATGGTACCTATTGCCTTACCGACCAAGCATTTGCTTCAATGGAAGCGATTGTTCTCCTCCTTTCTCTGGTCAGGCAAGAAGCCACGCTTGCCGTACAAACTCCTGCTCAGGCGTAAATCACACGGGGGCATAGCTCTCCCGGATGTCGAGCAATGGTACCGGGTGGTGCATTTGCAGAGATGGACGTAGATTCTCTCTCGCACTAGCCTTCTGCAGGGCACTTCTTTAGAATCACTACAACTAGCGGTACCTGATACCTCACGCGAGAGAACACTCTGGCTCCCCTCGACAGGCATACTCACTAAGATAGCTAACCCATTGCTGCGGGGCACACTCCTGCTTAAAAAGGCTTTTAATAGGTCGGGCGGACGTATGGTGGGAGGCAGACCTACCCTGTCCCCAGCTTTACCGAGCTCACTGATTCCACACATCCTGACGCCCCACACCTCGGAGGTGGATGGTGTTTGGAGACATTTTAGATCCGTGCCGCTGAAGCTTTTGTGTAGAGATGGCCACCCACCGTCTCAGGAGGTAATCCAGGAGCTGATCCCGACCACGACTCTAAATTTCATGCAAAGTTACATTATACGGCGCACATGTGCCTCCTTACTGAGGCAATATGTCATCGGCTCCGACCTATCCTGGGTAGACAGACTAGCTTTAGCTACCACGGACATTGACACTAAGCCGCGGCTCTCTGTATTCCGCTCACATTATATGGACGAGGACGGTGCTACTCCTCCGCTTTTCCTTACCTCCTGGGAAAAGGAATTGAATGTTATCTTCACTGACGCTGACAAGAAGAAGATTCTAGATAGCTCTCATGGGTTCTCTAAGTGCGTTAGGTTACAGGAGGGACATTACAAACTGCTAGCTAGGTGGTATAGGACACCCGAGCTGCTCAGACATTGGGGCCTCACACAGACATCGGAGTGCTGGAGATGTGGGGGTGACATTGGCTCCCTCTCACACATATCGTGGCATTGCCCCCTCCTAACAGACTTCTGGAGGGGTGTGGAGGAGACTATGACTGAGGTGACTGGTACTAGGGTTGACCTTACACCACTCCAGATCTTCCTTGGGCTCCCGGGCTCGGGGTGCCCCCTGCATCCCAAATCCCTGACAGCGCACTTACTCACGGTGGCTAAGGCCCTTATCCCGTTACACTGGCGTCAGACCACTCCGCCAACTGTTGATGAATGGAAGGGCAGAGTCTCACAGATATGCCGCTTGGAGGAGTTGTCGAGCTGGGGGACTCACACACATGACCGTTTTCTGCAGACGTGGATCCCGTGGAGGAGGTACCTAGCCTCCCCTGGAACTCCCTAATTACTGCTCGCTGTTCCCTTTGTTTCTTCTGACCTTCCCCCACATATCACACACTCTGGTTTGGACGTACCGATTTAACTCCATCAGTACTGCATTTTACCCACATCCGCGTCTTCCCTTGTCCTCGTGTTCTCCCACATACCAAATTTTTTTTTTCTTCTCCCTATTGTGGCCTTCCTCGCCCCCATCTCATCCACTTCCCTCCTATTGTGGTCATCTCATCCACTTCCCTCCTATTGTGGTCATCCTCCTTCCTCCAACTTCTCACCCCACCTTTCTCTTCCATCACTTTCTAATTCCCGACCACTTGCTCTATGTTCTTCACCCCCTACTCTTTCTTTCCATCTCAATTTCTTTCCATGCTACCATGTAAGTTGAATCATCTTGCTTGAGACAGACCATCCATGGTACACGGGTGCAGCTGGCCTCGCTCGTGGACAGTGGGTCCTCTCACCCATCCTTACATGTATGTCGTGTCCCCGTCCCACAATGTCTCTCTAATGGGTTTATCAGGGGTCTTGTACATGCATAGGATTCATTATGCAGACACCTACCGTTTGTTAGTCTGTCAAATGTCTTAGGCACTATGTACTTGTGAACTTATATAATTATTGTTGAATTCCTTGGTTGACTCAACTGTTGTGTCTTGAAAATTCATAAATAAAGAATTGATAAAAAGAAAAGAAAAGGTGTCTTACTGAGGAGAGGCTTATTTCTGTCCACTCTGCTTTAAGGGGCTACTCCACTGCCCCAACATTCGGAACATTGTGTTCCAAACGCTGGGAGCGGGCTGCAGGGGTCGTGACTTCATGACATCACACCAAGCCCCCTCAAATTAAGTCTATGGGAGGGGGCGTGGTGACTGCCACACCCCCTCCAATAGACTTACATTGAGGGGGCTTGGCGTGACATCACGAGGGGAATAGAGAAAAAGAAAAAAGGAACACGAAAGCGCCCCTGGTGAAGTATGTTAAACACAGGTGTAGAGATACTGGTTATAGACACTCACCCTGTGGTGTTTCTCTCAGAGCACAACATCTATGTGCTCATGTAGAATAAAGTGGGGTCCTGCAGCTTGGTTCCCCCGATCCCAGATATCTTCTGGTTCGGTAGTAGTATAGGCAGCAGAAAAAGCACAAGAAACTGAACTTTTCAGAGCCCCAGGCCCCTTAGAGTAGTCAGTCCAACAATGTAGACCAAATGAATAAAAGATAGTGTTTATTCCAAGCACAAATCAACGCGTTTCAGGCCCGAAGAGGGCCCTTCATCAGGACAAGGTGCTGATAAAGGGCACTCTTCGGGCCTGAAACACGTTGATTTGTGCTTGGAATAAACACTATCTTTTATTCATTTCGTCAACATTGTTGGACTGACTACTCTAAGGGGTCTGGCACTCTGAAAAGTTAAGTTTCTTGTGATTTTTCTGCTGCCTAACTTGAGGGGAATAGCCATGATGTCACGACCCCTGCTGCCCACACCCAGCGTTCGGAACACAATGTTCCGAACGCTGGGGCAGTGGAGTACCCCTTTAAAGCCCAGATTGTAAAGTGCTGCGGTGATGGCTGACCTTCTGGAAATTTCTCTGCACACAGGATCTTTGGAGCTTAGCCAGAATGACCATTGGTTTCTTGACCACTTCTCTCACCAAGGCTCATAACTTTGTTTGGTGGGACGGACAGCTCTTGGAAGAATCCTGGGTGCTCAAAACGTTTTCCATTTAAGAATTATGGAGGCCACTATGCTCTTGGGAACTTTTTGCCCCTTATCCAGATCTGTGCCTTCACACAATCCTGTCCCGGAGCTCTACAGGAGTTCCTTCTTCTTTGTGGCTTGGTTTTTTCTCTGATATGCATTGTCAGCAGTGATACTTTATATAGACAGGGCTTTGCCTTTCCAAATCCTGTCCAATCACCTGAATCCAAACAAAGTGTAAAAATATCTCAAGGATGATCAAGAGAAATAGGAGATCCCCTGAGCTACCTTTCAAGTGTCATAGCAAAGGGTCTGAATACTTATGTCCTTGCAGATTTGAGTTTTTCATTTTTAATAAATTTATAAAAGAACTTTCAATAAATTTTTTTACATTCTACTTTTGGGGTATTGGAGCAGATTAATGAGGGAAATTGTTTTTTTTATTTTTATTTTAGTGCAAGGCCTCAACATAAAATGTGAAAAAGTAAAAAGGTCTTAAGCCTTTTCAAAGTATATAAAGGAGACCAATAGGACTTTCTCCTTAGAATGTATGGGACCTAGATATTCCAAACTCTGCCCTGGTGCCAACCTCTAATGACTGACAAATAGGAGTTGTCACCGAGCTCTATAAACATGGTGCTTAGATCTGCATTTATGTTCAGTGACCACCACCCCCAAACCTCAGCAATCCCAACAAAAAAGACAGCACCCTAAAGTAATTGGTATGGAGCAATAAGAACATATAGTATATACAGTACAGGGATGATTCAACGTAATCTATATATAAGTATATTCAACCAGTAAAAGATGTTATTACAACCAGAGGCTTAGCTTGTAGCTTCGGGCCCCGATGCAAAATTTGCAACAGGGCCGCATATGAAAATTATTGTAATGCTCTCTTATGGGGCAGATGTGCTTTGGGGCCCCCTTAGGCACCAGGGCCCCTGTGCGATTCCAACTCTGCTACCTCAATAGCTACGCCCCTGAATATAACTCTTGTCCTGGTAGAATTACTCTTTACAAACCCCTCCCTTCATGACTCCATTTATCCTTTATTTCGACTTGAAATAAATAAACATTCAGGTCTTCACCCTTGAATCTTTAGTCTTTCTGCAGCTGCAATATTCATTACCAAGGACTGGAAATCATTTCTATGTTTCTCATTAATATATACCACTTTGGAATGCCCATCCTTCAAGCAGGAGGGGGTGGAGGTGGCGCCTGTAATACTTCAAAAGAGCTGACTTGGATAGGAGGTGGCTACACTGAGAGTAATTTGTATAGCCAATCTCTGGCTTCGGTATGCAGCACTGCCATGTTGGATTGAAGTGGTTGCGGTTGGATGCCTAGGCTTGTGCATGGACCCTCTGCAGAAGAGGCAGCGGGACTGGAGGCTGTAAATGAGCTGGTGTACTGGAGGCCAAGAAAAGTGTGAAACTGATGTGAATGATCACTAGGTCCGTAGCGGCAAGTCATCAGTCGTAGACCATGAGCTAGTAAAGTGACCACATCTACTATCCTGGGGCTGGAAAGGGACTAACCGTGAATGTATGGTTTTCAGTTTGCTGTGTGAGCTGGTATTAAAGTGGTGCAGGCTGAGTTTATTGACAGCGATAGAAGTGACGGGGCTGTGGGACAAAGTTGGTCTACAATGAGAAACCTGTAGATGGCAAGCAGTGGAGAGCTTAAACGTGGGGGAGGTTGTAAATGGAGACTGAGGAGGAATCTCTAGTCCTGGTAAGTCTGTGAAAAGCCACAATGGGAAATGAAATGGCTGCCCTGTAGGCTTGTAGAATGGCCCAGAAGGTTAGGCTTGTAATTAAAGGGGTTGTTAGGAAGCGTTTCTCAGATTAGACAGCAGTGGGCCTGTTCTAACAAGAACTACTGTGACTAAGAAAGGCTTTTTAAAAAGCAGTAATATGAGCTCCACCCTTCACATTACTGGTCTAGTCCTGAGCAGATAAGAGGAGAGGGGTGGAGCAGAAAGGAAAGCTCTGTATGGCATGATGTCACAGCTACAAGGAAGGGGGTAGAGCTGATAGGAAGAAGATGCTTTATTACACTTTTTGACACAATACACAGGTTATTTATTTTGCTGGGCTTCTTTTACATGGGAAGACAACTACCCAATATTAGTACCAACTGACTATTTAAGTAAATCATCGCTTGTTAAAAGGATGCCTCACATGACCCTGTTATTCAGTGTAAATGGCCACACAAATGATCGCTTTTATTATAAATGGCCATATATCTGTATTCACGAAGAGACGTGCTGGTGACTAATGATGATTTTTAATGCCACCCAATCAGCTGTTGACAGGGTACCTATAGGCAAGGTAGGCACACGCCTAGAGCCCCCTCTTGCTGGGGCGCCGCTTCGTCCCTGCAAGAAAGTTTACTGTCTGCACACCACATTGCTACTTCACTGAGGGGCACCACCCCCTCCCTCCTCCTGGGCTGGCAGAGGAGTGCTCCTCACCCAGCCCGGTCCTGCTTCCTGACAACTAATCCCCAAACACAGTATTCCCTCCAAACCACCCCCCCATCACAGTGCTCCCTTGAACACCACTGTGATGTGGGGGGGGGGGGGGGGGCGCCTGTTCTGGTATTATGATGTTATTCAGTCATAGTATGGCGGTATTGTTCTGTTCTGGTATGGCGTTATTATTCTGTCATGGTATTGTGTTGTTATTTAATCACATTATGGCGGTATTGTTCTTTTGTGGTATGGTGGTGTTATTCGGTCACGATATGGCATTGTTATTCAGTCATTATATGGTGGTATTGTTCAGTTATGGTATGGGGTTGTACAGTCACCGTATGGTGGTATTGCTCTGTTCTGGTATGGTGGTGTTATTCAGTCATGGTATGGCAGTATTGTTCTGTTATGATATGGTGGTGCTTCTCAGTCACGGCATGGTGGTATTGTTCTGTTATAACATTGTTATTCAGTAATGGGATGGCGGTATTGTTCTGTCCTGGTATTGTGTTGTTATTCTCTCACTGTATGGCGGTATTGCCCTGTTCTGGTATGGTGGCTTTAGTCATTCACGGTATGGCAGTGTTGTTCTGGTATATGGCATTGTTATTCAGTCATGGTATGGCAATATTGTTCTGGTATACCATATATATATATATATATATATATATATATATCGATATATATCAGTCATTACAATATTACAGCAGGGGGAAAACTGTGGAAAAATGTTATTCAGTCATGGTATGTTGGTATTGTTCTGTTCTGATATGGTGGTGTTATTCAGTCATGGTATGGCGTTGTTATTTAGTCACGGTATGACAGTATTATTCTGGTATGGAAGTGTATGGGGTATTGATCACAAACAAATGGGGGAACACAGCCTAAGGCCATGTTTGCAGGTCGGACAAAAATATGTTTTTTAGATCAAGGGCCAGACCCCCAAGCGCAAATTGGGGTTTTGCCTAGGGTGGCAAAAATCCTTGCACCAGCCCTGGCTATTGAACAAGTACTTACTCATTTGTTAGCTGATCTCTGGGCCTTTTACATGGGCCATAAATATCCTGTTCAGCCCTCACAATAGTTGTCCTTTTCGTCCTTCAAGTTAACGGGTTTATTACGGTTAAATCCCTTTTATAGTCACTGGTGACATTGATAAAATTGGGCCACCCTATGTAAAAGTAACCACTAAACTTTTCTCTCTCTTTTCAGAATTGCAGCCACTTATTGTTGTACCCTCCTGTGTAAAGGTTCAGTGAACCTGAATTAGGTTAGTTTGCATTCGTATGCATTACACCAGCATAGTGACATCATTTTTTTCTCTGTGCTGTGATCTTGCTGTGTGCATAGCATAGTAATATTTCTGTGTGCACAATTCGGATGCTTTTACATTTTTGTGTGTACGGTAATATCACTTATCACATATAATTCCTATGCTGCACCTGTGCTAAATAGATTATTTCTGCGCTTTGACATCATGGTTTACATTATTCCTGTACTGTGACACCACTGTGAGCATTAATCCTATACTGGAACATTACTGTATTATCCCATAAATCCACTGATGTGTGTTCTAACTCTAAACTATATACTGTTCATTATTGTGACATCATTTTACATTTTACTGTCCATGTGAATTATGGGTAAAGAGTAAAGAAATAATGAGATTTGAATGCTCCGGACTTTCCACGGTAGGTGGTCATGTTGGAGTGGCTAAGAGGGTCAGAATTTTGCTATGGGCAAAATACTAGTGCATGAAGGTTCGGGCATCCCTGGTAACTCTTTGGTACCAAACGTGCATTGTACTTCAGTGCATTGAAACATAAATGACACAGACAATGGTAAACCGTCATCTAAGTCTGGAATCTATGGGACTTCTTGAAATAACTCTTTAATGCAATATTAAAACAATTGTGTTGGAGAAAAGAGGAGAATTACAGGGCAAGGAAAGTCTGGGGAGGCGTGCTTGTTTTACTGTTTTAGGAATGTTAATCTCCCTTATTTAGGTCATTGGGACAACAGATATAGTGGAGGTAGAAATTCCAGAGGTTCTTCATTTTATTTTGCACCTTACCTCTGAACACCATTTAAAGAATAGGAGCTGAGTTATTTTTTTTACTTGGTGTCAGGCAATTGTTACCAAAAGTGAGGTATGATCTTCTTATACAGTGTTTCCCACCTAGTGTGCCTTCAGCTGTTGTGAAACCACAATTCCCAGCATGCCCATTGGACCACATGACATGGTTCCAATAATTCACTCCCTTATTCTGCTTGTCTCCAGTAAACTGTTTGCAGGCTTCCTTGTGCATCTCTTTAGAGGAGGCTTCTGAGATGACAGTCATGTGAGGGGGGGACGGGGGGGACTCACTTATGGGAGATACTGTATATATAATGTGAGGGGTGGAGTCACTTATGGGAGATACTGTATATATAATGTGAGGGGTGGACTCACTTATGGGAGATACTGTATATATAATGTGAGGGGTGGAGTCACTTATGGGAGATACTGTATATATAATGTGAGGGGTGGACTCACTTATGGGAGATACTGTATATAAATGTGAGGGGTGGACTCACTTATGGGAGATACTGTATATAATGTGAGGGGTGGACTCACTTATGGGATATACTGTATATAATGTGAGGGGGGGACGGGGGGGACTCACTTATGGGAGATACTGTATATATAATGTGAGGGGTGGAGTCACTTATGGGAGATACTGTATATATAATGTGAGGGGTGGACTCACTTATGGGATATACTGTATATATAATGTGAGGGGTGGACTCACTTATGGGATATACTGTATATAATGTGAGGGGTGGACTCACTTATGGGAGATACTGTATATATAATGTGAGGGGTGGACTCACTTATGGGAGATACTGTATATATAATGTGAGGGGTGGACTCACTTATGGGAGATACTGTATATATAATGTGAGGGGTGGAGTCACTTATGGGAGATACTGTATATAATGTGAGGGGTGGACTCACTTATGGGATATACTGTATATATAATGTGAGGGGGGGGACTCACTTATGGGAGATACTGTATATATAATGTGAGGGGGGGGGACTCACTTATGGGAGATACTGTATATATAATGTGAGGGGTGGACTCACTTATGGGAGATACTGTATATAATGTGAGGGGTGGACTCACTTATGGGAGATACTGTATATAATGTGAGGGGTGGACTCACTTATGGGAGATACTGTATATATAATGTGAGGGGTGGACTCACTTATGGGATATACTGTATATATAATGTGAGGGGTGGAATCACTTATGGGAGATACTGTATATATAATGTGAGGGGTGGACTCACTTATGGGAGATACTGTATATATAATGTGAGGGGGGGGGGACTCACTTATGGGAGATACTGTATATATAATGTGACGGATGGACTCACTTATGGGATATACTGTATATATAATGTGAGGGGTGGACTCACTTATGGGAGATACTGTATATATAATGTGAGGGGTGGACTCACTTATGGGAGATACTGTATATAATGTGTGGGGTGGAATCACTTATGGGAGATACTGTATATATAATGTGAGGGGTGGACTCACGTATGGGAGATACTGTATATATAATGTTAGGGGTGGAGTCACTTATGGGAGATACTGTATATATAATGTGAGGGGTGGACTCACTTATGGGAGATACTGTATATATAATGTGAGGGATGGACTCACTTATGGGAGATACTGTATATATAATGTGAGGGGTGGACTCACTTATGGGAGATACTGTATATAATGTGTGGGGTGGAATCACTTATGGGAGATACTGTATATATAATGTGAGGGGTGGACTCACTTATGGGAGATACTGTATATATAATATGAGGGGAGGACTCACTTATGGGATATACTGTATATATAATGTGAGGGGTGGACTCACTTATGGGAGATACTGTATATATAATGTGAGGGGGGGGGGGGAGACTCACTTATGGGAGATACTGTATATATAATGTGAGGGGGGGGGAGACTCACTTATGGTAGATACTGTATATATAATGTGAGGGGGGGGAAACTCACTTATGGGAGATACTGTATATACAATGTGAGGGGGGGGGACTCACTTATGGGAGATACTGTATATAATGTGAGGGGTGGACTCACTTATGGGAGATACTGTGTATATATAATGTGAGGGGTGGAGTCACTTATGGGAGATACTGTATATATAATGTGAGGGGTGGAGTCACTTATGGGAGATACTGTATATATAATGTGAGGGGTGGAGTCACTTATGGGAGATACTGTATATATAATGTGAGGGGTGGACTCACTTATGGGAGATACTGTATATAATGTGAAGGTGGACTCACTTATGGGAGATACTGTATATATAATGTGAGGGGTGGACTCACTTATGGGAGATACTGTATATATAATGTGAGGGGTGGAATCACTTATGGGAGATACTGTATATATAATGTGAGGGGTGGACTCACTTATGGGAGATACTGTATATATAATGTGAGGGGTGGACTCACTTATGGGAGATACTGTATATATAATGTGAGGGGTGGACTCACTTATGGGAGATGCTGTATATAATGTGAGGGGTGGACTCACTTATGGGAGATACTGTATATATAATGTGAGGGGTGGACTCACTTATGGGAGATACTGTATATATAATGTGAGGGGTGGACTCACTTATGGGATATACTGTATATATAATATGAGGGGTGGAGTCACTTATGTGAGATACTGTATATATAATGTGAGGGGTGGACTCACTAATGGGAGATACTGTATATATAATGTGAGGGGTGGACTCACTTATGGGAGATACTGTATATATAATGTGAGGGGTGGACTCACTTATGGGATATACTGTATATAATGTGAGGGGTGGACTCACTTATGGGAGATACTGTATATATAATGTGAGGGGTGGACTCACTTATGGGAGATACTGTATATATAATGTGAGGGGTGGACTCACTTATGGGATATACTGTATATATAATGTGAGGGGTGGACTCACTTATGGGATATACTGTATATAATGTGAGGGGTGGACTCACTTATGGGAGATACTGTATATATAATGTGAGGGGTGGACTCACTTATGGGAGATACTGTATATAATGTGAGGGGTGGACTCACTTATGGGATATACTGTATATATAATGTGAGGGGTGGACTCACTTATGGGAGATACTGTATATATAATGTGAGGGGGGGGGGACTCACTTATGGGAGATACTGTATATATAATGTGAGGGGGGGGACTCACTTATGGGAGATACTGTATATATAATGTGAGGGGTGGACTCACTTATGGGAGATACTGTATATATAATGTGAGGGGGGGGGGAGACTCACTTATGGGAGATACTGTATATATAATGTGAGGGGGGGGGAGACTCACTTATGGTAGATACTGTATATATAATCTGAGGGGGGAGGGAGACTCACTTATGGGAGATACTGTATATACAATGTAAGGGGGGGGGGACTCACTTATGGGAGATACTGTATATATAATGTGAGGGGTGGACTCACTTATGGGAGATACAATATATAATGTGAGGGGTGGAATCACTTATGGGATATACTGTATATATAATGTGAGGGGTGGACTCACTTATGGGAGATACTGTATATATAATGTGAGGGGTGGAGTCACTTATGGGAGATACTGTATATATAATGTGAGGGGTGGAGTCACTTATGGGAGATACTGTATATAATGTGAGGGGTGGACTCACTTATGGGAGATACTGTATATAATGTGAGGGGTGGAGTCACTTATGGGAGATACTGTATATATAATGTGAGGGGTGGAGTCACTTATGGGAGATACTGTATATATAATGTGAGGGGGGGGGGGGGAGACTCACTTATGGGAGATACTGTATATATAATGTGAGGGGGGGGAGACTCACTTATGGTAGATACTGTATATATAATCTGAGGGGGGGAGGGAGACTCACTTATGGGAGATACTGTATATACAATGTAAGGGGGGGGGGACTCACTTATGGGAGATACTGTATATATAATGTGAGGGGTGGACTCACTTATGGGAGATACAATATATAATGTGAGGGGTGGAATCACTTATGGGAGATACTGTATATATAATGTGAGGGGTGGACTCACTTATGGGATATACTGTATATATAATGTGAGGGGTGGACTCACTTATGGGAGATACTGTATATATAATGTGAGGGGTGGAGTCACTTATGGGAGATACTGTATATATAATGTGAGGGGTGGAGTCACTTATGGGAGATACTGTATATAATGTGAGGGGTGGACTCACTTATGGGAGATACTGTATATAATGTGAGGGGTGGAGTCACTTATGGGAGATACTGTATATATAATGTGAGGGGTGGAGTCACTTATGGGAGATACTGTATATATAATGTGAGGGGTGGAGTCACTTATGGGAGATACTGTATATAATGTGAGGGGTGGACTCACTTATGGGAGATACTGTATATAATGTGAGGGGGTGGAGTCACTTATGGGAGATACTGTATATATAATGTGAGGGGTGGAGTCACTTATGGGAGATACTGTATATATAATGTGAGGGGTGGAGTCACTTATGGGAGATACTGTATATATAATGTGAGGGGTGGACTCACTTATGGGAGATACTGTATATATAATGTGAGGGGTGGAGTCACTTATGGGATATACTGTATATATAATGTGAGGGGTGGACTCACTTATGGGTGATACTGTATATAATGTGAGGGGTGGACTCACTTATGGGATATACTGTATATATAATGTGAGGGGTGGACTCACTTATGGGAGATACTGTATATAATGTGAGGGGTGGAGTCACTTATGGGAGATACTGTATATATAATGTGAGGGGTGGACTCACTTATGGGAGATACTGTATATAATGTGAGGGGTGGACTCACTTATGTGAGATACTGTATATATAATGTGAGGGGTGGACTCACTTATGGGAGATACTGTATATATAATGTGAGGGGTGGACTCACTTATGGGATATACTGTATATATAATGTGAGGGGTGGACTCACTTATGGGAGATACTGTATATATAATGTGAGGGGAGGACTCACTTATGGGAGATACTGTATATATAATGTGAAGGGGTGGACTCACTTATGGGAGATACTGTATATAATGTGAAGGTGGACTCACTTATGGGAGATACTGTATATATAATGTGAGGGGTGGACTCACTTATGGGAGATACTGTATATATAATGTGAGGGGTGGAATCACTTATGGGAGATACTGTATATATAATGTGAGGGGTGGAATCACTTATGGGATATACTGTGTATATAATGTGAGGGGTGGAATCACTTATGGGATATACTGTATATATAATGTAAGGGGTGGACTCACTTATGGGATATGCTGTATATAATGTGAGGGGTGGAGTCACTTATGTGAGATACTGTATATATAATGTGAGGGGTGGACTCACTAATGGGAGATACTGTATATATAATGTGAGGGGTGGACTCACTTATGGGAGATACTGTATATAATGTGAGGGGTGGACTCACTTATGGGATATACTGTATATAATGTGAGGGGTGGACTCACTTATGGGAGATACTGTATATATAATGTGAGGGGTGGACTCACTTATGGGAGATACTGTATATATAATGTGAGGGGTGGACTCACTTATGTGAGATACTGTATATAAATGTGAGGGGTGGACTCACTTATGGGAGATACTGTATATATAATGTGAGGGGTGGAGTCACTTATGGGAGATACTGTATATATAATGTGAGGGGTGGACTCACTTATGGGATATACTGTATATATAATGTGAGGGGTGGACTCACTTATGGGATATACTGTATATATAATGTGAGGGGTGGACTCACTTATGGGATATACTGTATATATAATGTGAGGGGTGGACTCACTTATGGGATATACTGTATATATAATGTGAGGGGTGGACTCACTTATGGGAGATACTGTATATATAATGTGAGGGGTGGAGTCACTTATGGGAGATACTGCATATAATGTGAGGGGTGGAATCACTTATGGGAGATACTGTATATATAATGTGAGGGGTGGAGTCACTTATGGGAGATACTGTATATAATGTGAAGGTGGAGTCACTTATGGGAGATACTGTATATATAATGTGAGGGGTGGACTCACTTATGGGAGATACTGTATATATAATGTGAGGGGTGGAATAACTTATGGGAGATACTGTATATATAATGTGAGGGGTGGAATCACTTATGGGATATACTGTGTATATAATGTGAGGGGTGGAATCACTTATGGGATATACTGTATATATAATGTGAGGGGTGGACTCACTTATGGGAGATGCTGTATATAATGTGAGGGGTGGGACTCACTTATGGGATATACTGTATATATAATGTGAGGGGTGGAGTCACTTATGTGAGATACTGTATATATAATGTGAGGGGTGGACTCACTTATGGGAGATACTGTATATAAATGTGAGGGGTGGACTCACTTATGGGAGATACTGTATATATAATGTGAGGGGTGGACTCACTTATGGGAGATACTGTATATATAATGTGAGGGGTGGAGTCACTTATGGGAGATACTGTATATAATGTGAGGGGTGGACTCACTTATGGGATATACTGTATATATAATGTGAGGGGTGGACTCACTTATGGGAGATACTGTATATATAATGTGAGGGGGGGGACTCACTTATGGGAGATACTGTATATATAATGTGAGGGGGGGGGGGGGACTCACTTATGGTAGATACTGTATATATAATGTGAGGGGGGGGAGACTCACTTATGGGAGATACTGTATATATAATGTGAGGGGGGGGAGACTCACTTATGGTAGATACTGTATATATAATGTGAGGGGGGGGGAGACTCACTTATGGGAGATACTGTATATACAATGTGAGGGGGGGGGACTCACTTATGGGAGATACTGTGTATATATAATGTGAGGGGTGGACTCACTTATGGGAGATACTGTATATATAATGTGAGGGGTGGAGTCACTTATGGGAGATACTGTATATATAATGTGAGGGGTGGAGTCACTTATGGGAGATACTGTATATATAATTTGAGGGGTGGAATCACTTATGGGATATACTGTATATATAATGTGAGGGGTGGACTCACTTATGGGAGATACTGTATATATAATGTGAGGGGTGGACTCACTTATGGGATATACTGTATATATAATGTGAGGGGTGGACTCACTTATGGGAGATACTGTATATATAATGTGAGGGGTGGACTCACTTATGGGAGATACTGTATATATAATGTGTGGGGTGGACTCACTTATGGGAGATACTGTATATGTAATGTGAGGGGTGGGGAGACTCACTTATGGGAGATACTGTGTATATATAATGTGAGGGGAGGACTCACTTATGGGATATACTGTATATAATGTGAGGGGTGGAGTCACTTATGGGAGATACTGTATATATAATGTGAGGGGAGGGAGACTCACTTATGGGAGATACTGTATATATAATGTGAGGGGTGGACTCACTTATGGGAGATACTGTATATATAATGTGAGGGGTGGACTCACTTATGGGAGATACTGTATATATAATGTGAGGGGAGGGAGACTCACTTATGGGAGATACTGTATATATAATGTGAGGGGTGGACTCACTTATGGGAGATACTGTATATATAATGTGAGGGGTGGAGTCACTTATGGGATATACTGTGTATATAATGTGAGGGGTGGAATCACTTATGGGAGATACTGTATATAATGTGAGGGGTGGACTCACTTATGGGAGATACTGTATATATAATGTGAGGGGTGGAGTCACTTATGGGAGATACTGTATATATAATGTGAGGGGTGGACTCACTTATGGGAGATACTGTATATAATGTGAGGGGTAGACTCACTTATGGGAGATACTGTATATAATGTGAGGGGTAGACTCACTTATGGGAGATACTGTATATATAATGTGAGGGTTGGACTCACTTATGGGAGATACTGTATATAATGTGAGGGGTAGACTCACTTATGGGAGATACTGTATATATAATGTGAGGGGAGGGAGATTCACTTATGGGAGATACTGTATATATAATGTGAGGGGTGGACTCACTTATGGGATATACTGTATATATAATGTGAGGGGTGGACTCACTTATGGGAGATACTGTATATATAATGTGAGGGGTGGACTCACTTATGGGAGATACTGTATATATAATGTGAGGGGTGGAGTCACTTATGGGAGATACTGTATATATAATGTGAGGGGTGGAGTCACTTATGGGAGATACTGTATATATAATGTGAGGGGTGGACTCACTTATGGGAGATACTGTATATATAATGTGAGGGGTGGACTCACTTATGGGATATACTGTATATATAATGTGAGGGGTGGACTCACTTATGGGAGATACTGTATATATAATGTGAGGGGTGGACTCACTTATGGGAGATACTGTATATATAATGTGAGGGGTGGACTCACTTATGGGATATACTGTATATATAATGTGAGGGGTGGACTCACTTATGGGAGATACTGTATATATAATGTGAGGGGTGGAATCACTTATGGGAGATACTGTATATATAATGTGAGGGGTGGACTCACTTATGGGAGATACTGTATATATAATGTGAGGGGTGGACTCACTTATGGGAGATACTGTATATATAATGTGAGGGGAGGGAGACTCACTTATGGGAGATACTGTATATATAATGTGAGGGGTGGACTCACTTATGGGAGATACTGTATATATAATGTGAGGGGTGGAGTCACTTATGGGATATACTGTGTATATAATGTGAGGGGTGGAATCACTTATGGGAGATACTGTATATAATGTGAGGGGTGGACTCACTTATGGGAGATACTGTATATATAATGTGAGGGGTGGAGTCACTTATGGGAGATACTGTATATATAATGTGAGGGGTGGACTCACTTATGGGAGATACTGTATATAATGTGAGGGGTAGACTCACTTATGGGAGATACTGTATATATAATGTGAGGGGTGGACTCACTTATGGGAGATACTGTATATAATGTGAGGGGTAGACTCACTTATGGGAGATACTGTATATATAATGTGAGGGGAGGGAGATTCACTTATGGGAGATACTGTATATATAATGTGAGGGGTGGACTCACTTATGGGAGATACTGTATATATAATGTGAGGGGTGGACTCACTTATGGGATATACTGTATATATAATGTGAGGGGTGGACTCACTTATGGGAGATACTGTATATATAATGTGAGGGGTGGACTCACTTATGGGAGATACTGTATATATAATGTGAGGGGTGGAGTCACTTATGGGAGATACTGTATATATAATGTGAGGGGTGGAGTCACTTATGGGAGATACTGTATATATAATGTGAGGGGTGGACTCACTTATGGGAGATACTGTATATATAATGTGAGGGGTGGACTCACTTATGGGATATACTGTATATATAATGTGAGGGGTGGACTCACTTATGGGAGATACTGTATATATAATGTGAGGGGTGGACTCACTTATGGGAGATACTGTATATATAATGTGAGGGGTGGACTCACTTATGGGATATACTGTATATATAATGTGAGGGGTGGACTCACTTATGGGAGATACTGTATATATAATGTGAGGGGTGGAATCACTTATGGGAGATACTGTATATATAATGTGAGGGGTGGACTCACTTATGGGAGATACTGTATATATAATGTGAGGGGTGGACTCACTTATGGGAGATACTGTATATAAATGTGAGGGGTGGAGTCACTTATGGGAGATACTGTACATATAATGTGAGGGGTGGACTCACTTATGGGAGATACTGTATATAATGTGAGGGTTGGACTCACTTATGGGATATACTGTATATATAATGTGAGGGGTGGACTCACTTATGGGAGATACTGTATATATAATGTGAGGGGTGGAATCACTTATGGGAGATACTGTATATATAATGTGAGGGGTGGAATCACTTATGGGATATACTGTATATATAATGTAAGGGGTGGGCTCACTTATGGGAGATGCTGTATATAATGTGAGGGGTGGACTCACTTATGGGAGATACTGTATATATAATGTGAGGGGTGGAGTCACTTATGTGAGATACTGTATATATAATGTGAGGGGTGGAGTCACTTATGGGAGATACTGTATATATAATGTGAGGGGTGGAGTCACTTATGTGAGATACTGTATATATAATGTGAGGGGTGGAATCACTTATGGGATATACTGTATATATAATGTGAGGAGTGGACTCACTTATGGGAGATACTGTATATAATGTGAGGGGGGACTCACTTATGGGATATACTGTATATATAATGTGAGGAGTGGACTCACTTATGGGAGATACTGTATATATAATGTGAGGGGTGGAGTCACTTATGGGAGATACTGTATATATAATGTGAGGGGTGGACTCACTTATGGGAGATACTGTATATAATGTGAGGGGTGGACTCACTTATGGGAGATACTGTATATATAATGTGAGGGTTGGACTCACTTATGGGAGATACTGTATATATAATGTGAGGGGTGGACTCACTTATGGGAGATACTGTATATATAATGTGAGGGGTGGAGTCACTTATGGGAGATACTGTATATATAATGTGAGGGGTGGACTCACTTATGGGAGATACTGTATATAATGTGAGGGGTGGAGTCACTTATGGGAGATACTGTATATAATGTGAGGGGTGGACTCACTTATGGGAGATACTGTATATAATGTGAGGGTGGACTCACTTATGGGAGATACTGTATATATAATGTGAGGGGTGGACTCACTAATGGGAGATACTGTATATATAATGTGAGGGGTGGACTCACTTATGGGATATACTGTATATATAATGTGAGGGGTGGAATCACTTATGGGAGATACTGTATATATAATGTGAGGGGAGGACTCACTTATGGGAGATACTGTATATAAATGTGAGGGGTGGAGTCACTTATGGGAGATACTGTACATATAATGTGAGGGGTGGACTCACTTATGGGAGATACTGTATATAAATGTGAGGGGTGGAGTCACTTATGGGAGATACTGTACATATAATGTGAGGGGTGGACTCACTTATGGGAGATACTGTATATAATGTGAAGGTTGGACTCACTTATGGGATATACTGTATATATAATGTGAGGGGTGGACTCACTTATGGGAGATACTGTATATATAATGTGAGGGGTGGACTCACTTATGGGAGATACTGTATATATAATGTGAGGGGTGGAATCACTTATGGGAGATACTGTATATATAATGTGAGGGGTGGAATCACTTATGGGATATACTGTATATATAATGTAAGGGGTGGGCTCACTTATGGGAGATGCTGTATATAATGTGAGGGGTGGACTCACTTATGGGAGATACTGTATATATAATGTGAGGGGTGGAGTCACTTATGTGAGATACTGTATATATAATGTGAGGGGTGGAGTCACTTATGGGAGATACTGTATATATAATGTGAGGGGTGGAGTCACTTATGTGAGATACTGTATATATAATGTGAGGGGTGGAGTCACTTATGGGAGATACTGTATATATAATGTGAGGGGTGGACTCACTTATGGGAGATACTGTATATAATGTGAGGGGTGGACTCACTTATGGGAGATACTGTATATATAATGTGAGGGGTGGACTCACTTATGGGAGATACTGTATATATAATGTGAGGGGTGGAGTCACTTATGGGAGATACTGTATATATAATGTGAGGGGTGGACTCACTTATGGGAGATACTGTATATAATGTGAGGGGTGGACTCACTTATGGGAGATACTGTATATATAATGTGAGGGGTGGACTCACTAATGGGAGATACTGTATATATAATGTGAGGGGTGGACTCACTTATGGGAGATACTGTATATATAATGTGAGGGGGGGGGACTCACTTATGGGATATACTGTATGTATAATGTGAGGGGTGGACTCACTTATGGGAGATACTGTATATATAATGTGAGGGGAGGGAGACTCACTTATGGGAGATACTGTATATATAATGTGAGGGGTGGACTGACTTATGGGAGATACTGTATATAATGTGAGGGGTGGACTCACTTATGTGAGATACTGTATATATAATGTGAGGGGTGGACTCACTTATGGGATATACTGTATATATAATGTGAGGGGTGGACTCACTTATGGGAGATACTGTATATATAATGTGAGGGGTGGACTCACTTATGGGAGATACTGTATATATAATGTGAGGGGTGGAGTCACTTATGGGAGATACTGTATATATAATGTGAGGAGTGGACTCACTTATGGGAGATACTGTATATATAATGTGAGGGGTGGACTCACTTATGGGAGATACTGTATATATAATGTGAGGGGTGGACTCACTTATGGGAGATACTGTATATATAATGTGAGGGGTGGAATCACTTATGGGAGATACTGTATATAATGTGAGGGGTGGAATCACTTATGGGAGATACTGTATATATAATGTGAGGGGTGGACTCACTTATGGGAGATACTGTATATATAATGTGAGGGGGGGACTCACTTATGGGAGATACTGTATATATAATGTGAGGGGGGGGGACTCACTTATGGGATATACTGTATGTATAATGTGAGGGGTGGACTCACTTATGGGATATACTGTATATAGATATAATGTGAGGGGTGGAATCACTTATGTGAGATACTGTATATATAATGTGAGGGGTGGACTCACTTATGGGAGATACTGTATATATAATGTGAGGGGGGGACTCACTTATGGGAGATACTGTATATATAATGTGAGGGGGGGGACTCACTTATGGGATATACTGTATGTATAATGTGAGGGGTGGACTCACTTATGGGATATACTGTATATAGATATAATGTGAGGGGTGGAATCACTTATGTGAGATACTGTATATATAATGTGAGGGGTGGACTCACTTATGGGAGATACTGTATATATAATGTGAGGGGTGGACTCACTTATGGGAGATACTGTATATATAATGTGAGGGGTGGACTCACTTATGGGAGATACTGTATATATAATGTGAGGGGTGGACTCACTTATGGGAGATACTGTATATATAATGTGAGGGGTGGAATCACTTATGGGATATACTGTATATATAATGTGAGGAGTGGACTCACTTATGGGAGATACTGTATATAATGTGAGGGGGGACTCACTTATGGGATATACTGTATATATAATGTGAGGAGTGGACTCACTTATGGGAGATACTGTATATATAATGTGAGGGGTGGAGTCACTTATGGGAGATACTGTATATATAATGTGAGGGGTGGACTCACTTATGGGAGATACTGTATATAATGTGAGGGGTGGACTCACTTATGGGAGATACTGTATATATAATGTGAGGGTTGGACTCACTTATGGGAGATACTGTATATATAATGTGAGGGGTGGACTCACTTATGGGAGATACTGTATATATAATGTGAGGGGTGGAGTCACTTATGGGAGATACTGTATATATAATGTGAGGGGTGGACTCACTTATGGGAGATACTGTATATAATGTGAGGGGTGGAGTCACTTATGGGAGATACTGTATATAATGTGAGGGGTGGACTCACTTATGGGAGATACTGTATATAATGTGAGGGTGGACTCACTTATGGGAGATACTGTATATATAATGTGAGGGGTGGACTCACTAATGGGAGATACTGTATATATAATGTGAGGGGTGGACTCACTTATGGGATATACTGTATATATAATGTGAGGGGTGGAATCACTTATGGGAGATACTGTATATATAATGTGAGGGGAGGACTCACTTATGGGAGATACTGTATATAAATGTGAGGGGTGGAGTCACTTATGGGAGATACTGTACATATAATGTGAGGGGTGGACTCACTTATGGGAGATACTGTATATAAATGTGAGGGGTGGAGTCACTTATGGGAGATACTGTACATATAATGTGAGGGGTGGACTCACTTATGGGAGATACTGTATATAATGTGAAGGTTGGACTCACTTATGGGATATACTGTATATATAATGTGAGGGGTGGACTCACTTATGGGAGATACTGTATATATAATGTGAGGGGTGGACTCACTTATGGGAGATACTGTATATATAATGTGAGGGGTGGAATCACTTATGGGAGATACTGTATATATAATGTGAGGGGTGGAATCACTTATGGGATATACTGTATATATAATGTAAGGGGTGGGCTCACTTATGGGAGATGCTGTATATAATGTGAGGGGTGGACTCACTTATGGGAGATACTGTATATATAATGTGAGGGGTGGAGTCACTTATGTGAGATACTGTATATATAATGTGAGGGGTGGAGTCACTTATGGGAGATACTGTATATATAATGTGAGGGGTGGAGTCACTTATGTGAGATACTGTATATATAATGTGAGGGGTGGAGTCACTTATGGGAGATACTGTATATATAATGTGAGGGGTGGACTCACTTATGGGAGATACTGTATATAATGTGAGGGGTGGACTCACTTATGGGAGATACTGTATATATAATGTGAGGGGTGGACTCACTTATGGGAGATACTGTATATATAATGTGAGGGGTGGAGTCACTTATGGGAGATACTGTATATATAATGTGAGGGGTGGACTCACTTATGGGAGATACTGTATATAATGTGAGGGGTGGACTCACTTATGGGAGATACTGTATATATAATGTGAGGGGTGGACTCACTAATGGGAGATACTGTATATATAATGTGAGGGGTGGACTCACTTATGGGAGATACTGTATATATAATGTGAGGGGGGGGGACTCACTTATGGGATATACTGTATGTATAATGTGAGGGGTGGACTCACTTATGGGAGATACTGTATATATAATGTGAGGGGTGGAATCACTTATGGGAGATACTGTATATATAATGTGAGGGGTGGAATCACTTATGGGATATACTGTATATATAATGTAAGGGGTGGGCTCACTTATGGGAGATGCTGTATATAATGTGAGGGGTGGACTCACTTATGGGAGATACTGTATATATAATGTGAGGGGTGGAGTCACTTATGTGAGATACTGTATATATAATGTGAGGGGTGGAGTCACTTATGGGAGATACTGTATATATAATGTGAGGGGTGGAGTCACTTATGTGAGATACTGTATATATAATGTGAGGGGTGGAGTCACTTATGGGAGATACTGTATATATAATGTGAGGGGTGGACTCACTTATGGGAGATACTGTATATAATGTGAGGGGTGGACTCACTTATGGGAGATACTGTATATATAATGTGAGGGGTGGACTCACTTATGGGAGATACTGTATATATAATGTGAGGGGTGGAGTCACTTATGGGAGATACTGTATATATAATGTGAGGGGTGGACTCACTTATGGGAGATACTGTATATAATGTGAGGGGTGGACTCACTTATGGGAGATACTGTATATATAATGTGAGGGGTGGACTCACTAATGGGAGATACTGTATATATAATGTGAGGGGTGGACTCACTTATGGGAGATACTGTATATATAATGTGAGGGGGGGGGACTCACTTATGGGATATACTGTATGTATAATGTGAGGGGTGGACTCACTTATGGGAGATACTGTATATATAATGTGAGGGGAGGGAGACTCACTTATGGGAGATACTGTATATATAATGTGAGGGGTGGACTGACTTATGGGAGATACTGTATATAATGTGAGGGGTGGACTCACTTATGTGAGATACTGTATATATAATGTGAGGGGTGGACTCACTTATGGGATATACTGTATATATAATGTGAGGGGTGGACTCACTTATGGGAGATACTGTATATATAATGTGAGGGGTGGACTCACTTATGGGAGATACTGTATATATAATGTGAGGGGTGGAGTCACTTATGGGAGATACTGTATATATAATGTGAGGAGTGGACTCACTTATGGGAGATACTGTATATATAATGTGAGGGGTGGACTCACTTATGGGAGATACTGTATATATAATGTGAGGGGTGGACTCACTTATGGGAGATACTGTATATATAATGTGAGGGGTGGAATCACTTATGGGAGATACTGTATATAATGTGAGGGGTGGAATCACTTATGGGAGATACTGTATATATAATGTGAGGGGTGGACTCACTTATGGGAGATACTGTATATATAATGTGAGGGGGGGACTCACTTATGGGAGATACTGTATATATAATGTGAGGGGGGGGGACTCACTTATGGGATATACTGTATGTATAATGTGAGGGGTGGACTCACTTATGGGATATACTGTATATAGATATAATGTGAGGGGTGGAATCACTTATGTGAGATACTGTATATATAATGTGAGGGGTGGACTCACTTATGGGAGATACTGTATATATAATGTGAGGGGTGGACTCACTTATGGGAGATACTGTATATATAATGTGAGGGGTGGAATCACTTATGGGATATACTGTATATAATGTGAGGGGTGGACTCACTTATGGGAGATACTGTATATAATGTGAGGGGTGGGACTCACTTATGGGAGATACTGTATATATAATGTGAGGGGTGGAGTCACTTATAGGAGATACTGTATATATAATGTGAGGGGTGGACTCACTTATGGGAGATACTGTATATATAATGTGAGGGGTGGACTCACTTATGGGAGATACTGTATATATAATGTGAGGGGTGGACTCACTTATAGGAAATACTGTATATATAATGTGAGGGGTGGACTCACTTATGGGAGATACTGTATATATAATGTGAGGGGTGGACTCACTTATAGGATATACTGTATATATAATGTGAGGGGTGGACTCACTTATGGGAGATACTGTATATATAATGTGAGGGGTGGACTCCCTTATGGGATATACTGTAGATAGATATAATGTGAGGGGAGGGAGACTCACTTATGGGAGATACTGTATATATAATGTGAGGGGGGGGACTCACTTATGGGAGATACTGTATATATCATACAGTCTGCAAGTCGGACCTAATGCTGCTGTAATTTGGTTCCTGGTTTTGCTTATCCAGCACAGGTAGGTTAGTGTTAAGTCCCGTATTACTTGAGAAACGTTGGCGTGGTGTGCGGGCTCAGGTGTGTCCTTCTTATAAGTATATACTGGCTAATAAATACAAGATATGTGCCGTTCTCAAGGGTGTGATGTAGTCTAGAGAGTGTAAAATAAGGAAAAGATGAATAGAATGTATGAAAAATGTATCCTGACTATATATGTGGTAATGGGAGTGAAAAATAGGGGGAAGATAAATAAAATATATGGAAAGTGTATGCTGACTGTATATGTGAATGTGATGAGGAGAGTGTAAATGACTCTAAAATATTAGGAGTCGCCGAAAATATGTATGACAATATACATTTATACTGGCTAATGTCTCAATTTTCCATCAGTTTTGAGGGTTGGCCAATGTCATTGTTTACATCCACCACAGTAGTGACCTATATTGTGGTACTTGTGACCGTCTGCAGGCATCCTCCATTGTATGCACATTGTGCTGGGGATCACACATAGCACCGGACCACAAGTGCAGGACCTCCCCCCCAGCGTAGGTGCACTACTGCACTTGGGGCGGAGTACCTCCTGCATTTCAGACCACGTCAATGTATATTCGTAAATATTCTTTTAGGGCAATGTATGGGTTAGTTAGTATTCAATAGGTTACTTGCTGTGTACTCTATTTTAGCCTATCAGCAGTCTAGAACTAGTTAAGGTTCTTGTAGGGCATTTGATAGGTTGGAAGCAGTTCCTTTTGGACTTTTTGTGGGTTATTAGCTGTTGTTGTAGGGAACTGTATGGGTTAATAGTTATTCATATGGATTATATATCATAAGGCACTGTATCTTGCCAGGGATATAAGGATAATATTATTAAGGAAAAATATTAATTGGCGTGCAAGGTCACAATGGATAAAGGAAATAAGAGATAAAAATATCTATATATATAAAACTCAACGTGTGTGTGTGTATGTATGTATTTGTGTATGTATGTGTGTATGTATGTGTATGTATGTGTGTATGTATATATGTATGTGTGTATGTAAATATGTATGTGTGTATGTGTGTATGTATATATGTATGTGTGTATGTGTGTATGTATATATGTATGTGTGTATGCATGTGTGTATGTATGTGTATGTATGTGTGTGTGTATGTATGTATGTGTGTGTATGTATGTGTGTATGTATGTATGTATGTATGTATGTGTATGTATGTGTGTATGTATATATGTGTGTGTGTATGTGTGTGTGTGTGTGTATGTATGTATGTGTGTGTAGGTATGTGTGTGCATGTATGTGTGTATGTATGTATGTATGTGTGTGTATGTATGTATATATGTATGTGTGTATGTGTGTATGTATGTATGTGTGTGTATGTATGTATATATGTATGTGTGTATGTATGTGTGTATGTTCCACAAAAACTTCCAAACAGCTAAAGATATTAACATGAAACTTGGCACACATGTTACTTATATGTCAACAACAAACATAGGATAGGTGATTTAACCCTTACCCAACCCCATTTGCCAGGGGCGGGGTTTATGTTTAAAGTCTCATACAAGTCTATGGGAAATATATGTTACTGCTTAACTTCCAAACGGCTGGAGATATTTCAATAATACTTGGTCACATGTTACTTATATATCCACTTAAAATATAGGATAGTTAATTTAACCCTTAACTACCCCCATTTGTGAGGGTCAGGGTTTTTTTTTAAAGTCACATGCAAATCAATGGGAAATGTATGTTCCCACATAACTTCCGTACGAGATATTTCAATACCTGGTAAACATATTACAGGTCGAGATATGAGGACGGGATGGGAGGTCGAGATAGGAGGTCGGGATAGGAGGTCAGGTAGGAGGCCGGGATAGGAGGACGGGATATGAGGATAGGAGGTCTGGATAGGAGGTTGAGATATGAGGACGGGAAAGGAGGACGGGAAAGGAGGATGGGAAAGGAGGATGGGATAGGAGGACGGGATAGGAGGACAGGATATGAGGTCGGGATAGGAGGTTGAGATAGGAGGTCGAGAAAGGAGGACGGGATTGGAGCTCGAGATTGGAGGACAGGATAGGAGGTGGGGATAGGAGGACGGGATAGGAGGACGGGATAGGAGGACGGTATAGGAGGACAGGATAGGAGGACGGGATAGGAGGACGGGATAGGAGGTCGGGATAGGAGGTCGGGATAGGAGGTCGGGATAGGAGGTCTGGATAGGAGGATGGGATAGGAGGTCGGGATAGGAGGATGGGATAGGAGGACGGTATAGGAGGTCAGGACAGGAGGTCGAGATAGGAGGACGGGATAGGAGGTACGGGTCGGGATATGAGGACGGGATGGGAGGTCAGGATGGGAGTTCGGGATGGGAGGTCGGGATAGGAGGTCGAGGTAGGAGGTCGGGATAGGAGGACGGGATAGGAGGAAGGGATATGAGGACGGGATAGGAGGTCTGGATAGGAGGTCGAGATATGAGGACGGGAAAGGAGGACGGGAAAGGAGGATGGGAAAGGAGGATAGGAAAGGAGGACGGGATAGGAGGACGGGATAGGAGGACGGGATAGGAGGTCTGGATAGGAGGTCGAGATAGGAGGTCGAGATGGGAGGTCGAGAAAGGAGGACAGGACAGGATAGGAGGTCGGGATAGGAGCTCGGGATAGGAGCTCGAGATTGGAAGACAGGATAGGAGGTGGGGATATGAGGACTGGATAGGAGGACTGGATAGGAGGACGGGATAGGAGGACGGGATAGGAGGACGGGATAGGAGGTCGAGATAGGAGGACGGGATAGGAGATCGGGATAGGAGGTCGGGATAGGAGGTCGGGATAGGAGGACGGTATAGGAGGTCGGGATGTGGGGTTGGGATATGACAACAGTATATGAGGATGGGATATGAAGTCAAAAGTTTCCTCCTTTGTTTATTTTCCTCCCCAACAAGGATTAGGAAGGAAAACCGGGCAACGCCGGGTACTCAGCTAGTATATATATATATATATATAAAACTCAACGTGTGTGTGTGTATGTATGTTCCACAAAAACTTCCAAACGGCTAAAGATATTAACATGAAACTTGGCACACATGTTACTTATATGTCACCAACAAACATAGGATAGGTAATTTAACCCTTACTCACCCCCCATTTGCCAGGGGCGGGGTTTTTGCTTAAAGTCCCATACAAGTCTATGGGAAATATATGTTACTGCATAACTTCCAAACACCTGGAGATATTTCGATAAAACTTGGTCACATGTTACTTATATGTCCACTTAAAATATAGGATAGTTAATTAACCCTTAACTTCCCCATTTGTGAGGGTCGGGATTTTTGTTTAACATCCCATGCAAATCAAAGGGAAATGTATGTTTCCACATAACTTCTGTACGGCTGTAGATATTTCAATACTTGGTCATATATTACGGGTCGGGATGGGAGGTCGGGATAGGAGGACGGGATGGTTGGGATACGAGGTCAAGATAGGAGGACGAGAAAGGAGGATGGGATAGGAGGACAGGATAGGAGGACGGGGTATGAGGACAGGATATGAAGTCAAAAGCTTCCTCCTTTGTTGAACCAGGCAACGCTGGATAGGAGGACCGGGATAGGAGGACCGGGATAGGAGGTTGGGAAAGGGAGGAAGGGATAGGAGGTTGGGATAGATGGACGGGATAGGAGGACCAGGATAGGAGGACCGGGATAGGAGGACCAGGATAGAAGGACGGGATATGAGGACGGGATAGGAGGACGGGATAGGAGGTCGGGATAGGAGGACGGGATAGATGGACTGGATTGGAGGACGGGATAGGAGATCGGGATAGGAGGTCGAGATAGCAGGTTGGGATAGATGGACGGGATAGGAGGTTGGGATAGATGGATGGGATAGGAGGACGGGATAGGAGGATGGGATATTGGGTTGGGATATGACAACAATATAAGAGGATGGGATATAAAGTCAAAAGCTTCCTCCTTTGTTTATTTTCCTCCCCAACAAGGATTAGAAAGGAAAAAACGGGCAATGCCGGGTACTTCGCTAGTATATTTAATAAAAGTGCATCAGGTAAGACACAGGGCCCTTGTGGCTCACTCAGGTACACCCAATCATATTTAAGACAATATTACCTTAAAAATAAAATACAAACATAAAAGATAATTCTTCCTATCCAGGGATATAATCAATGCGTTATTAGATCCAAAGATCACAGGTCACAGCAACACACTAACTCCAATGCGTTTCAGCCATGACAAAGAGCTTTGAGTGCCCAAAACAAATTGAAGTTAGTATGGTTATCCTGGACAACATACAACCTCTGCTGTGATCTGTGGCCTAATCTGGCCATCCATTTACGGGATTACCATCTTTCATTCAGCAGGAACCTTTTCTCGACTACAGCACCCTACACCTACAGAGAAAAACCCAACACAGCAGATCAACTTTCTTAACAAGATATCTGCCACTGGTTGGCATTTGGGCAATGCATTAGAAAACATTATGCTTATTTAATGGTTTTAAACAGCTATCCTTAAAATTCTAACTATAATATTGCCTGCAAGATATTCATTGGGTATAGTGGCATTCCTGAGATTGCTGAGCTGGCATAAACTTTTAGCATTATGGGCCCTAAGCAAATGTAGGTCAGCAGGCAGGTTAGACAGGACCAGTGTGTCCTCCCATGCTATCAGCTCAGAAGGGGACAACTTCACATTGTAGCACCCAATTCCAGATACTGGCTCTATAGACACGTCAGGGCTTGAGCTAACATGTACAGCATGCAGGAATGTGTTGGAGAGACATGCTGAATGTACATAAGGGGCGTATGACCTTGTTGGCAAAGAATCAATGCAAATAAACTAAAAAAAGAAAAAAAATCTGGTCATACTGTAGATATGGCATTGAGTTCACTGAATCTCGCACCCGTTGACCTTGTTTTGACATCACCAAAGTTCAGATTTTACCTTAAAAGGAGGCTTGTGTATAAAATCAGTTTCCCATGTGAATTTTTTCTTGAAAACCTGATATCTGATTTTGTTAAAAAGGCCTGAAGAATAGTCTTGCACTGGGGTCCTGACAATAAACCTAAGGACAATACCCGTGATGCAGTAGATGGCCCGTTTTACGTCATTAAGATGCTTCTTCTGGCAGAAGTGTCTTGATGACATGAAACGGGACGTCAACTTTGTCCCTCTGCACCTTCACGATTCCTTCTGGCTTGTCGGCCAAATGTGCTTGTTGTACCGCTGTAGAGCAACAAGGAACTTTAAAAAGTTAAGTAGATCTGCTGGTGAGTGCTACGCTTCATTTCTCTTTTTATAAAGTTAGGGCTTATTCTGTATGGCGTCCCCTTTTCCCTCCGTTGCTTGCTCAAAGAGACGGAGGGAAACTAATGCTAGAACTGAACCAGTTACTTTGAATGGGACAGTTCACATTTATCCAGCGCCTCAACTTGGACACCGGATGGATAGACACGCTGGATGGGGGAGCGCATCTTACTGTGTTTCAGTTGTCATCCGTTGTAGCATCAGTTGCGTTGAGTTTTAGGCTGGTTTCACTTCGGACATATGTGAACCCAACCGTAGATAACATTTTATATCTGGTTACCTTATAAGCACCCCGAGGGTAGAATGGCTAACTAGTGATTACTACTTTGTCTCTGCTGTGCCGGGGTTCACTTTCTTTCTTAAACAGTAATGGTTTTAACCATGCCCTTATGCCCTTTTGAACTGTATGGGCCCACTGGTCAATAGCGCCAGGTAATCCAGGGCTATTACTCTGCATTTCAGACTGCTGACTGCTTTTTGACCTCCAGCATACAAGAGGCTGGATGAGGCACAGGACTTTTGTGTTCCGGTGGAGGTTGTATAGAGTTGGACGGAAGTGCCTAACACGTTTGATTGGTAGATTCTGGGGAGATAAGTCATGACTGGGAGAAGTCTTCATGATGGTCTCGACAGATGGCAAAGAGAAAAGAAAAGTGAACTGATTAAAGAAGATGTCACCTGTGAGTCACTGGAGTCCCTTTCGTACAGCTGGTATCTACCACTATATGGTCACTGTATATGGAAGTATATAGTATAGTAGATTTTATTCAGTAACGGTATGGCAGTAGTAGTCAATTATTAGTCAGTGGTAATGGTTCTGGTCATGGTGTGGCAGTATTATTTGTCTCCAATTGGTAACATACAAAATTAGCAGTATACACCTGCACACATTTACTTTTGTCTGGATGTGCTGACCATTTTTGTTTTTTTGCACTGGTATTATTGGTAATACTTGTCTCCGTATATAGGATTAGAAAAAACTATTTTTGCAAATATTTGTGGTCCAGCCCTAGCTGCAGTTAGTTAATATGAGAACAATGTTGAGGCTGCGGCCAGACTTCCTTTGTGTATGTTGTGGCTGTGCCCTCTGATCTCAGGGTGCAGCCTCCACAAACCAAATGCCAGGCAAATGCAGGAGGCTGTGCCCTGGGCCAAGTAGCGGCAAAATCAATTTTATTGGCAATTTGAAGATACAATACATTAGTAATTCTGCATGTCAATAAATGACCTATATACAAACTTCCTCAAACATTAGGACTGTTACACCAACAGATGTCTTGTGTCACCAGAGATATAAGAACATGTACATCTGTAACATCTCTGAACAAGATAATGAATTCTGACCACATCCACCTATCGTATACTATATAGAAAGTTTGTGAGCGCTATAAATTTTTTTACATTGCAAACTTATAGAGAAACCGCTGGGAAAACTTTGCACTGGTACCTGAACAATATGCTGCCACATATCCAAAGTTCCTCTAAATTGCCCAACTAGGCAGGGCTGATGCAAGGATTTTTGCCACCCTGGGCAAAACCTCACTTCCCCAGCCTACTCTGTGGAACAAAAACAGACCATTTTGTTCTAATCTCAGAAAGGCACCTTAAATGGGCACTATCATTAAAACAAATTATTAGTTATAAACACTATTGCACTGCATATGGTAAATAAAAAATCTTTTTAATGTACTTTGTTTAAAAACAAGGAAGTTTTCTATGTTTTACTTGTGTTTAAAAAGCTGCCACTAGGTGTCTCCCAACTTATCCAGAGCACATTTCTCTCTATCTCTTACACAGACTTTGGACTCCTGCTGACCTGGCAGAAGTTTAAAATCAGGAAATTCAGTCTGGAGAAGGGGTGGGGTGGTAGGGGGGGGGGTGCAGCCCTAGCCAAACATAGCTCATCTCACACTGAACTGCTCTGGGCTGTGTGTAGCAGAGTGAGGGAGGAAGTTCTCCCCTGTATGGGTTCAGATGATGAAAATACAGAGCAATATCAAGGTAGAAAACTAAAAACTAATAAAAATAAAGGCTTTAAAGGCTTTGTCCATTCTAGACATTTCATTCCATTAGAAAGAAAGGTCCCTCAATAATAATCTGATCACCAGCTGTCCTGTAGCTGGGACTTCAAGTGTCAGTAGCACCACTACAGGCAAAATTAAGTATTACACTGTTCCTTTTTTAAATTGATGACTAGTTTGTGTAATTTAAAGGGGTTATCTACCATAATGTGATTTTAATACGCACCTGACCGGCAGTAATGGACATGCTTAGGAAGGATCTGCGCTTGTCTTGGGGCTAAATGGCTATGTTGTGAGATTACCATAACACTGTGGCTAGCTTTTTGTGAACTTGTATTTCCTGTTTGACTTATGTTTTTTTTTTACTACAAATCCCACAATGCCATTTTCCTCCCTCCCACACGTCAGCCACCCCACCCATTGAAACAAAAGACCTGTGGTTTTCAATCAGGGTGCCTAAAGCTGTTGCATTAGTTGCAGATTGATCCCTCCACCCATTGAAGGGTGGAAGGATCAATTTGTGGTAAAAAAAATAATAGTGGGGTGAAAATCACAGAAGAATTGTGAGAAAACCGTCACACACAGACACAGACACTATATTATGAACTACACTAACTTTGCAGCCCCTGTAGCATAGTCAAATAATACCCCTTTAAGCACGTGCTGAGTTTATGTAGCTGGGAGTCAATCTATTATCTTGTTATTAACTAATAAGAAAATGTAAAGATTGTAAAATCTTCTTTCCCTTTTATAAAGAAAATAATATTAATATATATATATATATATATATATATATATATATATATATATATATATATATATTTAATATTAAGCCCACGGTGAACTATAGATACCCATTATTAAGGGTCTGTATCTAATCAAACATCGCACATTTTGTTTCCATGACGCTAAAGTTTTTTTTTTATAGGTATAAATAAAATTGACTCTAAATTTCTAAAGCAATAACCTTCTTGGATTACTTTCCTTTCGTGTTCCTTACGGTTTCTGGCTACAGGATGATGTTCTAACCATTCACAATGATGGATACATTATTACAGTGACTTATTGACTGGCGTGCTCATATGACTATTAGGAGGCTTGTAAAGCGAGGATCTAACCTGTGGCAAAGCAGGACAAGTAAGACATTCTATAGATAAGTATAGTAAGAGGTTTATTATTTTAGTGTTTGTTTTTTATCCCTGGAAAACTCCTTTAAGTCTTTTCTAAAGGGCACAGCATTGTTCCCTTCTTTTGTATACTGACATTATAGACCACATATATCCAAAAGGATAAGAGTGCCCTTATGGCATGTACTGTGAAGGAAAAAATGATGTCATCCCCTGCTGATTTTGTACTACTTCAAAGAAATGATCAGTATATATCTAAATGGTCAGTTTACAGTGAACAGTGAGAGAGAAAAACAAAAATCCTGGAAAACACATTTCAAATAAGTTATGAATTGATTTGCATTTAACTCAGTGAGGTCAGCTGTTTCTTGTAGTCATCCACCAGGTTTGCCCAAATCTCAGGAGGAATTTTGTACCACTCTTTTTTGCAAATCCTCTTCAGTCATTAAGGTATTGAGGGTGACATTTGGCAACTTGAAACTGCTTTTTCCACAGCCTTCTTATGGGGTTAAGGCCTGGAGACTGGCTAGGCCACTCCAGGACCTTAATGTGCTTCTTCTTGAGCCACCAGTTGTTGCCTTAGCTGTGTGTTTTGGGTTACGTCATGCGGGTAAACCCATCCACAATGTATTTCCAATGCTCTGGCTGAGATTCTTACCCAACATTTAATGGTACATGGCCCTACCAATTGTCCCTTTGATGCAGTAAAGCTATCTTGTCCCCCAAAGCACAATGTTTTCACCTCTATGTTTGATAGTGGGGATAGTGTTCTTGAAGTCATAGGCTGCATTCCTCCTTTTCTTAGCACAGCGAGTTGAGTTCATGCCAAAAAGCTTGATTTTGTTCTCATCTGACCACAACACCTTACCCAGTTCTCCTCGGAATCATTAGATGTTTATTGACAAACTGTGAATGGGCCTGTACATGAGCTTTCTTAAGCAGGGGGACATTGTGGGTGCTGAAGGCCTTCACGACGTGGTGTGTTACCAATTGTTTTCTTCATGACTATGGGCCTTGAGGTAATTAACAAGAACCTCCAATGTAGTTCTGGGCTGATTCCTCACCAAACTTACCGGAAATTTTGATTGACAACTTATTTAAGATTTAAGATCTTTTTGTTGTGATTCTTTCTCACACTGTTCAAATAAACCTACTATTTAAATAATAGACTGATCATTTCTTTGTCAGTGGGCAAACTTACAAAATCTGCAGGGGATCAAATATTTTTTTCCTTCACTGTACCAGAATAATATGTGTTGGCAAACCTTTTTTTTATTGTTTGTAATGGCATTAGTACGCATACAGGAAAAACTATTTATAGAAAGGGCTTGTGTGGTGATGGCTCATGGTTGGAAACGATCCTGTTCGTGACTCGGTGTGGTAAGATGTATCGCTTTGTGATGGCAGGACACAGTTAACCTACATGGTCCGAGGATACCACATCTTTTCCTGGGTCAGGCACCAAGGATAATAAATACACCAATGCCAAGTTACGGATAACAGTTTTTTTTTACTTTTCTGGAGGTAGCAGAACTCAAACAATACAGACTTTAGTTGCAGAGGCATGGAAACAGTGGAACCTGGGGAGCCTGTTGCCTTGCTGAAAGGTGTAGTGGCTGTTGAATGCAGATTTAGGATTAGTAGCAGCACAAGCTGACTTCAAAGACTTAAAGGAAACTTGTCAGAAAAGTCACCTGCACAAACCAGTGGTCCTGCCTGGTAGTGCGGATGGCGCTGATAAAAACAATGCTTACAATGCCCGGATCCGTTGCTCTGTTTCTTCAATATCTTCTTCTTTCTGAATAAGCAAATTTGCAGTGAGGTATCGGGGTATGATAAGGGCAGATGTTATATACAAGAAGAACGTCCAGCATCCAGGTTGAAGTCAAAAGCAGGGTATTTCTTTATTGGAAATCTTGCATATACACGATAAAAACTCTGTTGTTACCCTAGGGGCAGATGGCATTAACCCCATGTATTCGTGATGCCAGGGAATGGTTTAACCTAAAACCACCAGAAGATAAACCACTGGATCCTGGACTAGGCATGGGGGCAATAAAGACTCCGACGCCAAGTTACGGACAACAGTAGCTTTACTGAGGGTAGACAGTTGGTAAAGTCTATACAGTTCAACCAGAGCCCAAGGAGGTGACCAGTGACACAGAGACCTTAAGAGCATGCTGGGACTTGTAGTAGGACTGGACAATTGAATGCAGACCATGCTGACTTGACGAATGACAGGGACTGACTTGACTTGACTCATAAAGCTGTGACTTTAGCTTCCTTGACTTGATGGTGGCTGCAGGACGTGACTTTGAGGTCTCCAACACTCTGGACTCACACACTAGGCGACTGCACTGGACCTCAGCTTAGCAGAAGAGCAGAGCTCAAAGAGAGAGAAGCTCCACCCAGGGCTTATATGGGGAGACCAGCAGGGAGCCTATAGGTCACTCTTGGGATCAGCTGGTCACTGGTACCTCCTGGATAACAATCACATGACATATCACATGGTATAACTCTTACAGTGATGTCAGCGCTGTTTCTTCAGTGCTTAGCCCGGCTAATCATTATTCACTGCCTCCCTCCTTCCCGCTCTGTAATCGTGTTTTCTGTGCATGTGCCATTTCCTGGCTACACCCGGGAGCGGCCTCAGCGGGGTTATGAAGCCGTTTATAAAGCCATGCTGAGGCCGCTTCCAGGTGCAGCCAGGAAGCGGCACATGCGCAATAAACGCGGTTACAGAGCGAGGAGGAAGGGAAGAGGCGGATGGAGGCAGTGAATAATGATTAGCTGGGCTGAGCGCTGAAGAAACAGCACTGACGTCACAGTGACCGAAAGCTGTATCGTAACCCCGCCCATGCCACTAACTGCTAATTTGAATATTCAGTAACAGGAAGATATTAGACAAATAGAGCGACGGATCTGGGCATTGTAAGCATAGTTTTTCTTAGCTTCACCCGTACTACCAGGCAATACCACTAGTTAGTGGGAGTGACTCTTCTGATAGTTTTCATTTAACTTGATTAACTGACTGAAATGAAGATTTTCCCCAAGAGCTTTGCTTACCGCCAGGCCTTGATTATTCACCTGAGCGCCAGGGCTTTTGCGCGGCTGTGGAATTTAGCAGACTTCTTCTCCCAAGGCTTCTCCTCATCTTGACAGCTGGAACACTCTCCTCCTCACTGCAGCTCACACTTCCATTGCTTCACCTCACTGACTGAACACTCCTCCCCCTACACTACATTAAGGGCTAGATTTGGGGGCTCCCATTCGTTGTCAGGGTCACCTGGTCCCTCTGCCACAATCCCTAAAAAAGTACAGAGTGTAAATGAACACATAACATGATACAGCAATAAACCACATTACTACAGGTTAGACAATGGAGCAGTGGGCCCGACACATAGACAGCAGGGATGCCTAAGGCTATCTTTAGCCCACAGGACAGCCTTTAGTGCTGGGACACCACACTTGTATGAGTAATCTATGTCACTGTAAGTTTATACATTAGCAAATGGAGACTTTTATTCGGGGCATGCATTGGAAGAGATGCCAAACAACTAAAAACAGATGTGATGTGAACCGAACTTAAGTTGTAGTTATTTATTTATTGGACTATAACCACCTCTACTACCTGTTTTCAGGGTCAGTAATATTAGCATTTTGTGAAAACCTTGGTGCACAGCCAGTGGTGTAACTAGAGTTCATAGGGTCCAATAACAAAATGAGATCTTCTTGATCTACCATCAAGAAGAAACTGAAACGGCAACATAAGTAACAATAATCATAGTTATAGATAATAACACCATGTATGGGAGAACACACATAACAAGGCTAACAGAATTCAAGAAAACTCCTCCAACAACCGGCAGGATCAATCAGGCGCTGAGACCAAGGTGAGGATAAGGGAATTTACTACCCACAATGCAACTTATGTCGAACTTATATGGGGAAAATCTTTAACCCATAAATGGGATAAAAATGTAACCCTTTACAGACTTCACAAAAAATAGTAAATACTGATCCATCATGTAAAAAACATGTAACCACTACAGGAATGTTCATATAAAAGATTCCACATTTAAAAAAAATAAATAAATACAAACATACATATATCAAAGTTTTGAAAATATTTTTTTTTTTAATTAACAAAAATAAAATAAAAATTATTTTCTTTTCCTTCGTCTTTCCTTTTTCTCTTTTCATCTCCTTTCCTTCATTCAATGGGCATTTTCCAAGGTCTCATTTAAACCATCCAGAAATAACGTGACAAGGGAAAATATCCAGAAAACTTCTCTGTTATTTAATTGTTGCACCTGGTTATGAATATGATCTGGAATAGTTTCAAGTATAGTGAGTTTCAAAGTTTCAAGTTTTTTTTGGTAACTTAGGAAAATGAAAAAATCGGATCTCCTATCATGGAACAGCACATACAGCGGGCATGTCCGCAAGCAAACGTTTCCTTACACTACCGATCCATCACAGGTAGTGTAAGGAAAATCAGATTTAAACCTACTGGGAGCTATCATATTTTTCAGATTCGGAGATCGTCGAAAAGGGATCCCAGGTTGGTGGGGTATTATATTTTTCATGATAGGGTCATCTATCAGAATTGGCCAATATGTAATCAGAATTTGCAGCACCTTTCATTTATAATCTGTTATGAAATTATATTTATACGTTTTATGAACAACCGGGTTTACCAAAACAGTGGTGTTTCTTTTCTTTACTAATGTTTCCTGCAATATTTTTTTAACTATATTATAAGCATGCGTCAAAATCGATTTGGGATAACCTTTGTTACAGAAACGTTCACGGAGAATGCCCGACTGCCTGACAAAACCATGATCACTTGTACAATTTTTTCGGACATGCAAGTATTGTCTGTATGGTCCATTTTTAATCCATTTAGGATAATGAGAACTATTATAATCAATAAACTATTCACGTCAATCTTTTTAAAGGAAGTTTCAGTGGAAATTTTTCCAGTATTATCTTTTTTTTATGAATAAAATAAAGGAATTCAATTTCATTCTCCGAATAGTATAATGTAAAAGAAAGACCCCAATTGTTAGAATTAAGATAAGTGATGAATTGTTCAGCTAATAAGGGGGTGCTGTTACGGTGCTGGATGTGGATCCTCTAACCTGTGTGGCAGATGACTCGGACCGTATCGGGGAGCGGAATCTAATGTGTCGCTGGTCTTCACCAGAGCCCGCCACCAGGCAGGATGGGCTTGCTGCGGCAGGCGACACCCAGGTTGCTACCCCCGACATGGCTCAACCACACAGGTAGCTGGGCAAGACGAGGTACTGGAGGATGAGGCTGAAGCATAGTCTAAAGTCAAGGCAGGCAGCATAGGTGAGTAGTCAAATAACGTAGCAGGAAGGTCTGGATACATGGGGAAGGCAAATAGGCAATAAGGAACGCTTAATCTCAGGCTAGGGGCACTGAAGATCTGGCAGAGAAGTGTGGGGAGGGGGGAGGAGCTGGCATAAATAAGGTATGGGATGGACCAGACACCAATTAGTGGTGCGCTGTCCCTTTAAATCTAGACAAGGAGGCGTGCGCGCAGAGAAGCAGAGAGCCAGGCAGCAGCAGGTAATGAGCGGACCGCGATTCAACTGCGGGCGCGTCCCTCAATGCTAATTGTGGTCCCGCCGGGAGAACGAGATGGTGAGCGCACACGGTCGGGGTGTGGGACCAGAGCGCTCGCTGTGACAGGTGCCAGACCAAACAAAAATGAGAGTCTATGAATCGCCTATAAAAGGCTATGTAGCGACTAAATTGAGGGGACTGCAAAATATGCAGGGATTTGAATCATCCCATCACCAAATTAGCATAACTTGTGGCGAAACGAGTCCCCATAGCGCAGCCCCTCTTCTGCCTAAAAATTGTATTATTGAACTGAAATGCATTGTGCTCTAAGATAAATTCCATTGCTTCTCTTATAAAAGAACTCTGAATGGGATTTGGTGAGGAATCACTACAAAAAGTGTCATAAATGGCTTTTAAACCTATGTGTGTGGAAATATTAGAATATAGTGCACACACATCTAACGTGACAAAAGAAAACTGAGGAGGTAAAACAATGTCCTGTAATTCTCTAATGAGTTGTGTAGAAGCCTTTAGATATGAAGGTAACTGTAACACAAAAGAAACAAATCAATATAGTGAGATAAATTACCAGTGAGGGAACCTACACCTGAAATAATAGGACGACCAGGGGGATGTGTGATAGATTTGTGGAGTTTCGGTAAATTATAATAAAATGGGTAGTGAACAATGTTTAACCGACAAAAAAACTTCTTTCCTTTTTATTTAATTGGGACAAATCTATAGCTTTTTTGACCAGTATGTTATATTCAGACTTATAAATATGAGAGGGGTCCTTAACAAGGCTAAGGCTGGGTTCACACTAGTAGTGTGTAAGTGCTGGATCTGTTAGGGGGAGTGAAAACCGGGCTCTCCCGTATCCTAGCCGGATCCAGCCCGAACAACATTCATTTCAATGAGCCGAACGCAGTCAAACACGGACTCCGGTCTGCTCATTTTTGCCCTGTATACGGTTTTCTGACTAGACCTAAAACCGTGTACTACGGTTTTACGTCCGGTTAGAGAACCGTATACGGGGCAAAAATGAGCCAATCAGAGTGAGCATTTGTCTCCGATTGGCTCATTGAAATGCATTAGATGCGGGCAGGGGCCAGCTGGGATACGGGAGTGACTGGTTTTCACTCCCCCCAACCGGAACCAATCAGATTGCTTCTTTCATTTTTAACAAGGCCTCTGCAAAATGAAAGAATTGATCTGATTGGTTGCAATGGGCAACTTCTCTGGAAAGGTTTTGATAAATCTCCCACAATGTACTTGCACCTGAGTGGGTTCCTCAACCCCTGAACCCCACAGCTGGTATTTGGCTATAGTTACATATTTGGAATGTAATGTAATTGTGAATATTTTGAGCAAAATTTATGTTTAGTCCTCACACAGGCTTAAAAGGGCACCCGTAAATATGCTTGGGGACTTTTCATTCAGGGATTCATATGTATGAATGTGACAGAAGAAACATTGTAGCATGCTCTCTCCATAGTCCTGAGCAGGTAGGTCATTTGGTTAGGTCAGCCAAAGGCTGTCCAGGCTTGCTGGGAGTTTTAGTATTGCAACATCTGGAGGCACTCTGGTTGGGAAACACTGAGTTAGGGTGTGCACATGTTCCTTAACCTCATACTCTGGATACAAAGATGAATCATGTAAATTTGTGTATATGAGGCTACAGCATAGCAGCATATCTAGGTAAAAGAGCTTAGCCTTTTGCAACAGCAATTGTGTAGGGTACCTGGCCGTATAGGATTAGGTACCCCTGACTGCAGGGACAAGAAGGGGTTAATGGGAACAGGCCCTTCCACAGGTCTGCGTGGAGATTAGGGGAGGTTTAGGTACACCTATAGGATACATATGGGACCCCCCTCTTCCTGTTCCTCCTCTTACCTCACCAGCGCGAGGAATGTCCCTCCCTCCCTTGCTTGTTACCCCCGTTATAAAAAAAAAAAATATATATATATATATATATATATATATATATGATAATATTTTATATGTTTAATAAAAAAATAAAAATAAAAGTTCATACTTCCTCTGTGGTGTATACTTTGCCTTGTTGTACTGCTTAGGTGCCTTTGCGCGGTCTTCGCAGTTTCTGTGTATTGATTTTGTTTGTATATCTTCCTTTTGTGTCACAGCTGGCATGGAGATGTTATGACCTGGGTGGATGGAAGGTGCCGTTGGCAGACATGCCCATCAGGCACCCGACGGCCGGCATACCTCTGCGGCGTGGAACAGGTCAATATAATTCATTGTTTATCTGGTTACTGCTATGCAGTGTTAAGTTTAGAGTTGCTATAGTGCTGTTTATCTATACAGTGGTCCCTCAACATACGATGGTAATTTGTTCCAAACGAGCCATCATTTGTCGAATCCATCGTATGTTGAGGGATTCGTTCAATGTAAAGTATACGAAGCTGTACTCACCTGTCCCCGCCGCTCGCGATGGTGTCCCCGCCGCTCCCGATGGTGACACCGGGCCTCCGCTGAGCTCTCCTGGTCTTCTCCGGTCCTCCGCTGTCTTCTTCGGTCCTCTGCTGTCTTCTTCGGTCCTCTGCTGTCTTCCACAAGGCCTTACTGGGCCTGCGTAGCGACGTCATTACGCCGCTGCGTACGCCATTCCTATTGGATGACGTGCGCAGCAGCGTATTGACGTCATAGGAGAGGGCCGAGAAGACACCGGAAGACCAGCGCTGGACCCGGAGGGCACCCCAGAGCATCGTGGAGGGGTAAGTAATACTCACCGCACCACACGGGGAACATTAAGCTGCTATCCGGCAGCAGCTTAAGCCGGATAGCACTTAATGCGATGGCCCCGACATAAAAAAGCATCGTATGTCGATTTGATCATATGTCGGGCCATCGTAGGTCGGGGGGTCACTGTATATATAAAACTCATGTGTGTATGTATGTTCCACAAAAACTTCCAAACGGCTGAAGATATTGACATGAAACTTGGCACACATGTTACTTATATGTCAACAACAAACATAGGATAGGTAATTTAACCCTTACTCACCCCCATTTGCCAGGGGCGGGGTTTATGTTTAAAGTCCCACACAACTCTATGGGAAATATATGTTACTGCATAACTTCCAAACGGCTGGAGATATTTCGATAATACTTGGTCACATGTTACTTATATGTCCACTTAAAATATAGGATAGTTAATTTAATCCTTAACTACCCCTATTTGTGAGGGTCGGGGTTTTTGTTTAAAGTCCCATGCAAATCAATGGGAAATGTATGTTCCAGCATAACTTCTGTACGGCTGGAGATATTTCAATACCTGGTACACATATTACAGGTCAGGATAGGAGGACGGGATGGGAGGTCGAGATATGAGGATGGGATAGGAGGTCGAGATAGGAGGACGGGATAGAAGGACAGGATAGGAGGTCAGGATAGGAGGTCGAGATAGGAGGATGGGATAGGAGGACGGGATAGGAGGTCAAGATAGGAGGACGGGATAGGAGGATGGGATAGGAGGTTGACATAGGAGGATGACATAGGAGGATGGGATCGGAGGAAGGGATAGGAGGAAGGGATATGAGGTCGGGATAGGAGGTCGGGATAGGAGGTGGAGATAGGAGGACGGGATAGGAGGTCAAGATAGGAGGTCGGGATAGGAGGTCGAGATAGGAGGACGGGATAGAAGGACGGGATAGGAGGTCAAGATAGGAGGATGGGATAGGAGGACGGAATAGGAGGACGGAATAGGAGGATGGGATAGGAGGATGGGATAGGAGGTTGACATAGGAGGATGGGATAGGAGAATGGGATAGGAGGAAGGGATAGGAGGAAGGGATAGGAGGTCGGGATAGGAGGTCGGGATAGGAGGTCGGGATAGGAGGTCGGGATAGGAGGACGGGATAGGAGGACGGGATAGGAGGACGGGATAGGAGGACGGGATAGGAGGACGGGATAGGAGGACAGGATAGGAGGACTGGATAGGATGTCGGGATAGGAGGTCAGGGTATGAGGACGGGATATGAGGACGGGATATGAGGACGGGATATGGGGTTGGGATATGACAACAATAAATGGAGATGGGATTTGAAGTCAAAAGCTTCCTCCTTTGTTGATTTTCCTCCCCAACAAGGATGAGGAAGTAAAAACCGGGCAACGCCGGGTACTCAGCTAGTTGTTAATAAATTTGGAGCTGCTACCACCACCTCAGCCCACTAAAAGAGAAATACTGTGTCTGTCGTTATTTAGAGCTGGGGGAGGGTAAGAAGTTTGTCAGAGGGTTGGTGGTGGGTAGGTTTAGGTACGCCCATAGGATACATATGGGACCCCCCTCTTCCTGTTCCTCCTCTTACCTCACCAGCGTGAGGAACGTACCATTGCTCAGATGGCTGACTAGGCTGCATGGTTAGTGTTCCGGGAGCGGGTGCTGGCTGACCCGGAGCTGTTGTCACGTGTGCTTCCTCTTCTCTCCTCCCCTGCTGCTCCTTCCCCGGGTGTGTCACGGCCTTAGTCGGCTGTTGCGGCTAATGCAGCAGGCCGCAGGACTGGTAGGCAATCCTGCCCGCCTTCCCGTTTGAGTCCTAGCCCCCCGTGAGGTTGGTACCAGCGGGCGGCGGGGACGTGCTATTGCGCGCTGCGCATATTCCCCCGCTGCGCATATTCCCCCTTCCTGCCGAGGCCTGTAGTTTAGCTCCGCCCCTTCCTGTACGCGCACTTCCGGTCCCTGTGCGCACCCTTTCCAAGCCCTCAATAGCTCCTGGTCCGGTTAGTAGTGGTGGGGAGGGTGTTAATATGGGTAATAATAATACCTCTTTGCCCGGTCAAATGTCTCCTCGTCGGCTGACGAGGTTCCTGACACGCCGCTAGCGCAGGTGATGGCAATCAGCCTGCCACATGGTAGCAGCGAGCTGGCTGCCCTTTCTGTGTCTGCCCCAGCTGTACTGGCTGAGGATGAGCCCCTTTTTGAAGATGCCCTGGACTATCTGGGCAGTAGCAGTTTACCTGGCCCCTCTGGTCTGGCTGTCACACAGCAGCCGCATCAAGGTGACCGATGTATGGTTGCGCTTGATGATGTCTCAGAACGGGCTGTCTTTTCCGGCCGGGGCCGCTGGTCAGCCCGGCATTACGGGGTCAGTGGCCATGCGAAGGCCCAGGGCTTGTTGGCTCTTCAACGAGGGCCATTGCCGATTTCTCAGCTTGTGCAAGTACAAACATGAGCGTTCCTCTTGCTGCGTCGCCGTGCACTGTCCCAGGGTGCCTAAGCAGCCCGCCCGCCGTCTTCTGCCGGAGGGAAGGACCCCTGTGAGGGTGGCCGAGATGCTCCCATGGTTAGAGCGGTACCCTAATAGGGAGGCCATTGCTGTTTTACGGGATGGGTTTGAGTGTGGGTTTTTCATTCCCTTCGTGTTGAGTTCTGTTGGCGATGTTTTCCCCGATAACTTGAAGTCGGCTCGTGAGCGGCCGGAAGTTTTGAGGGATAAGATTGGCAAGGAGGTTGCCTTGGGCAGGTTTATGGGCCCGTTTTCCTCCCCTCCCTTTGGTAATCTGCGGGTATCCCCGCTGGGTGTGGTTCCCAAGAAGGAGGCTGGGAAGTTCCGCCTTATCCATCACCTGTCATATCCGAAGGGTTCTTTGGTTAATGACGGCATCCCCAAGGAGGATGCGTCGGTGTCCTATGTCTCCTTTGACAAGGCTGTTGCCTTGGTGCGGGGGGTGGGAGCGGGGGCCCTGATGGCAAAGTCCAACATTGAGTTGGCTTTCAGGTTGTTGCCGGTTCATCCGGAGTGCCATCATTTGTTGGGGTGCCAGATAGACGGGCTGTTTTACTTTGATGTTTGTTTGCCTATGGGCTGTTCAATCTTGTGTCATTATTTTGAGTTGTTTAGCTCCTTTTTGGAATGGGTTGTGCGGGTTGAAACAGGCAGTTCTTCTATTATTATTCATTACCTGGATGATTTTTTGTTTGTTGCCCCGGCTGGGTCCTCCAGGTGTCGATTTCTGTTAGATTCTTTCAGCCAGCGGCTGGCGGGCGTTAGTTTTCATTTTAAGCTTTTGGGTTGGGAGGATGTGACAAAGCGTTTTTTGATCCAACAGGCGCTTAAGGGTTGGCAGCGGACTCATGTTCGGCGGGAGCGTCAGCGTCCGGTCTCTTATGCCTTGTTGGTGGATTTGCTATCGGCTACGGGGGAGTGTTGCCCTTCCTCTTTTGAATCGTTGCTTTTTTCGGCTGCTTTTTGTACAGCATCTTTTGGTGCTTTTCGGGTCGAGGAGTTAGTCCCTGGGTCCAACTTGGGATCGGGGGGTTTGTTGCTTGAGGACGTCGTTTGTTCCAATGGTGTGTTGCAGCTGCGTATCCGCAGGTCCAAGACGGACCAGCTGGGACAAGGGGCTTGGGTGCGCTTGCAGTCGGTTGATGGGGAGGCGTGTCCCATTACAGGGGTGTCACGCTATTTGGCCGTCCGTGCTGGAGGAGCTCACTTTTTTGTGCATACGGACGGGTCTCCCCTTACTCGCTATCAGTTCCAGGTGGTTTTCAAGCGGTGCTTGGGGCTTGTTGGTGCACCGGTGGCTGAGTTTGGCACCCATTCTTTTCAGATCGGTGCGGCGAATGAAGCGTCTCGCGCAGGCTTGGCGGTTTCTGACATCCAGCGTATTGGGAGATGGCGCTCGGCTTGTTATGCAGGTTATGTGAGGCCGGAACTGCTCCTTTAACTTGTTTTCTTTTGCAGATTCTTCGGTTGCCTCTGTGTTCTTTTTGGGTCATTCCTATTTCCACCGGGCGGCCCAGAGGGCAATTTGCCGTCCTGGCGGGAGATCTTTGGGCGTTGAGAATATTTATGTGCACTGGCGCGGTATCCCCGGCATGAGGTGGCAGCAAATCCTGTCGGAGGCGGTGAGCATTGCTGGGATGGTCCGGTCTGCAGTGATTTTGGTCGTTCATGTCGGAGGAAACTACCTTTGTTTCACTCGTGTTCCTGAACTCATCACCGTCATGAAGGCGGATGTGGAGAGGTTATCAGGCTTCTTTTCGTAGCTTGTTTTGGTTTGGTCAGAAATTGTGTCGAGGGTGAAGTGAAAAGGGGTGCAGGATGCTGAGGCCATTGAACGATCCCGCTGCCTGGTTAACTCCAGGATGGCTCGTTTCGTGCGTTCCAAGGGTGGGGTGGTGGTGCATCACCATGAGCTGGAGGGTGACAACAGATGATTTATGATCGCGGATGGGGTCCACCTCAATGATATTGGGCTGGACATCTTCCTATCAGGCCTGCAGGACGGGCTGGAGCAGGCCTTGTTCCTTTTGAGTAGCGGTCGGAGCACCGTGTAGGGGTACATGGGCTCCTAGTGGCATGGAGATGTTATGACTTGGGTGGATGGAAGATGTTGTTGGCAGACATGCCCGTCAGGGACCCGACGGCCGACATACCTCTGCGGCGTGGAACAAGTCAATATAATTCATTGTTTATCTGGTTACTGCTATGCAGGGTTAAGTTTAGAGTTGCACGCTTTAGTGCTGTTTATTGTTAATAAATTTGGAGCTGTGACCACCACCTCAGTCCACTAAAAGAGAAATACTGTGTCTGTCATTATTTAGAGCTGAGGGAGGGTAAGAAGTTTGTAAGAGGGTAGGTGGTGTTCAATGAAGTCTTGCCAGGCCGCACCATTCTTTGTAAACAGAAGTGAAAAGAAAGTAATCTAGATATGGCTCCCACCTGCCTCAGATGTGTGGAGTTTCTGTTCTTAAGAAGCATGTATCAGCTGAAAATGAAAATGAAATGAAAATGAAAATAGCTCCGAACAGCATCTGACAGAGCATTTAATTAAATACTCACAAAAGTGAGTCCAGCACCAGTGCTCCCCTCTCCCTCTACTGATGAAACGCTCTCCCAGCACCCCTGATGAAGTCCTGAACACTATGTCACCTAGACTGAAAGTAGCAGGTAACAATGCAGGGTACTCCAGCTCCACAAAAATCAGGTTAAAAAATATAAATGTTTATTAAGGTTTCATCTTAAAATCCCAACATGGAAAACAAAAATAGTGACAGGTGCATTAAAACCCAATGCCAATATGGCTCAGCGTATCCTCCCGTGCTCCCTGCCTTGTGGCTAATCCCATTCAACAAAGACACATTTAGTGAGCTGGAGTTTTTTCTTCATTTTTTCCTAGATTAAAAGTGCTGTACCTGGTACGTGAGTTATTTTGTTATTTTGACATGTAATAATATTTATGTAAACTTAGGCTAAGTTCACACGGCTGTTATTCTCCGACCCATTCAGGGTCCGTTTGCCTTTTTTAAGCGCCTATTCAAATGGACCCTGAATAGATCATAGCACAAATTACACCACTGTGTCCTAATAGATCCATTGACTTAAATAGGGTCAGTCAGACGTCCAAAATTTTACAGGAACTGAGTGGGGGAAAAAAAGAACATGCAGTATTTTTTTTTTCTGCTCCACTCCCATCCTTGTAACAGACTGGCCAATGGAGCTCCCTTTACTGAGAACAGCAGCCATGTGAACAAGCTCTAAACTTTCTGTTTGCTGGAAAATTAGGTTCTAAACTTTTGGGGTTCAAATGTAGCGCATGCTACTTTGTGTAACGGCAGTGGTGAACACAGGTTCAGCGGATCGCTGAACCTGTGTGGATGATGGTGTGGGCCGTACCAGGAAGCAGAATCTAAGGTGCCACTGGTTTTCACCAGAGCCGCCGCAAAGCGGGATGGACTTTCAAGGGCAGGAGGCACCCAGGTCGCTACCCCTGATACGACTCGTCCACACAGGCTGCCGAGGTGTAACGGGGCACAAGGAGGATGAGGCAAACTCGTAGTTGGGGACAGGCTGAAAGGTCAGGACAGGCGGCACTGGAGCGTGGTAAGGGAACAGAACTGAAGGAACTGGTACACGGAATTGCAGATCTCACAGGAGGTAGGCTTTCTCTTAGGCAGCAAGGCACAAAGACCTGGCAAGGGAAAACAGGAAGTGCTGACACTTATAGTGTCAGCGAGCAGCAGTAACCAATTAAGGGTGCACTGGCACTTTAAATCGCAGAGAGCCGGCACGTGTGCGCCATAGAGGGCAGGTACACACACGCCGGCGACCTGGGACAGCAGAGGAAGCCAGAAGTGAGCAACAGCCCGGTACGTCCCGCGATGCAAACCGCTGAACCGCTGGCAGAGTAGGACAGGACAGGATAGCATTCGTGACCAGCATGTCTGGCCAGAGCGCTAGTTGTAACAGTACCCCCCCTTTGATCTCCCCCTCTTTTAAGGTCACAGAAAATTACAGACTAGGTCACGTTCCAAGATATGCTCCCAGGACCTTTCTTCAGGACTGAACCCCTTCCAGTCCACTAGAAAATAACGTCTTCCTCTTACAGTCTTCGTCGCCAGAATCTCCTTAACTTCGAAAACATCAGAAGAACCAGATATGGGAGTGGAAACAATATTTTTTTTCAAAAACCGATTAATAACAAGTGGCTTGAGAAGGGAGATGTGAAAAGAATTTGGAATACGTAGTTAGGAAGGCAGACGGAGCTTGTATGAAACCGGATACATTTTTTGCAAAATTTCGAATGGTCCCAGGAATGAATGGCCCAATTTGTAGCTGGGAACCCTGAAACGGATGTATTTGGACGAGAGCTAGACCTTGTCGCCAGGAGAGAAAGTCAGAGGAGGTCTTCTCTTCTTATCGGTCTGAGATGTAATACGGGAGGAGGCGTGGAGCAAGAATGCCGGGTCTCCTGCCAGATGGACATGAAATCTCGAACTTGTTCATCAACAGCTTGTACACCAGAAGAGGTTGGAAGAGGTAGAGGAGGACACCGAGGAGCAGGTGGAAGACCAGGTAAAGGAAGGAAATGAGCCATCTTAGGGAACCGATCAACAACCACCCAGATTACTTATTGTTACAGGAAGGTGGCAGATCGTCCAAGTCCATAGCAATGTGAGACCAGGGAGTTTCCGGAATAGACAAAAGCCAGCAGGTCTCTGCCGCGAAGTCTTGTCCCGAGCACAGCAAACACAGGAATGGACAAAATCTGTGACATCGCGTTCAAGGTGTGGCCACCAATAATGCCGAGAGATTAACTGGAAGGACTTCCGTACTCCTGAATGTCCAGCCAGTAAAGAAGAATGTACCCAGTTCAAAACTCTACGTCTCAGTTGAGGTGGCACGAAGGATCTCCCAGGTTGAACATGCTGGAGGTCAACAGGAGCAGCAGAAATCAAATGCTCAGGTAGTACAATATGCTGTGGAGTGGAATCCAGCCCAACCACATCGGAGGACCAAGAGAGGGCATCGACTCTGACATTCTCCGCAGGACGGAAATGAATAAAGAAGTTAAACCTGGAAAAGAAAAGAGACCATGTAGCCTGCCGAGGGTTCAGGCGCTGAGCAGACTGAAGGTATAAGAGATTCTTATGATCCATATAGATGCTGACTGGATGAGATGAACCCTCCAATAGATTTTGCCACTCTTCTAAGGCAATTCAGTAACTAATGGTTACTTCACAGAGCCAATGCGTTTTTTATTATTTTCACCAATGTGAGCTCACAGGTAAATGGCGCTATCGTACACCATATACAGCAACTTTATACAGATATACCTGGGCAAAACTTTCATGGCAAACACATGACACCCGATCAGCATGAAAAGAATTTACTCACGACCACCACGTTCAGGTCTTCTTGCATGTTTCTTTCTTTATTTGCATGATTTCACATTCTTAGGGAACATGAAGTCTATAATTGGGGTACGATGGTATACATCTCAGACATATAAGTTGACAAATACCTCTGCTCCAGACTGCAAATAAAGAAAGAAACATGCAAGAAGACCTGAACGTGGTGGTCGTGAGTAAATTCTTTGTGAATACATGCTGATCGATCAGGTGTCATGTGCTTGCCATGAAAGTTTTGCCCAGGTATATCCGTATAAAAAAAACCTCTTCTAAGGCATGCTTATCTCAGATAGAGTAGTTCCTTTCTGCAGGCAAAAAAATCTTGGAGAAAAAAACACAGATTACAGTTTTGCCCTTGGAGGTTTTTTGAGTCAAGACGGCACCAGCTCCTATGGATGAAGCATCTACCTCCAAAAAGAAGGGTTTCTAAGGATCAGGTCTTGAGAGGACAGGAGCCGGGGCAAATGCAGATTTTAAATGAGAGAAGGCTGCTTCAGCTTCAGGAGACCAAGACTTGGGATTACAGTTCTTTTCCGTGAGAGCCACAATTGGGGTGACCAAGGAAAAAAATGTTGAATGAACTGACAATAATAATTGGCAAAGCCCGAAAAGCGTTGTATAGCTTGAAGGCCAGTAGGTCGAGGCCAGTACAAAACTGCAGACAACTTATCAGGGTCCATCTGTAAACCTTGGTTGAAGACAATGTAACCAAGAAATGGAAGACTTAATCTCTCGAATAGGCATTTCTCAAGCTTGGTATAGAGATGATTATCCCTAAGCTCTGAAGAACCTGTTGGATATGAGAGCGATGCTTCTCCAAATTGGGCGAGAAAATCAGAATATCATCAAGATACACCACTACACGTGTATAAAGTAAATCGCGGAAGATGTCATCAACGAAGACATTACACGAAGACAAAAGTCATCCTGAGATACTCAAAGTGTCCATCACTGGTATTAAAGGCCGTCTTCCATTGGTCTCCTTCACTTATGCAAATGAGATTGTATGCTCCCCGCAAATCCAATCTGGAGAAAATCTTGGCACCCCGTAGATGGTCAAATAGTTCAGAGATCAAAGGTAGAGGATAGCGAACCTTGATTGAGATTTTGTTTAATCCCTGGTAATCTATACAAGTACAGAGAGAACCATCCTTCTTCCCGACAAAAAAGAATCCAGCACCGGCAGGGGAGAAGGACTTTCAGATGAAACCCTTTTGGAGGTTCTCTTGGACATATTTAACCGTAGTTGTGTCTCTGGGACTGACAAAGGATAAATTCTTCCCCAGGGAGGCGTAGTCCCAGGCTGTGGATCAATAGGACAGTCATAAGAAGGATGTGTGGAAGAGACTTGGCCGGTTTTTCGCAGAACACATCTGAACAATCCTGATAAGGAATAGTACAAATGTAAAAAAGAGACAAAGGGATGCGCTCCTTAGTGTGAGATCTTAGGGTTAGCAGGACAAACGCAACAATGTGAATTGCGCTTACCAGATATGGTTGCACTCCTGTCCAAGTACAACCATGGATATGAGCGTATAGATAAAATGAAGAAGGTCTCTGCAGCTGCTCCGCACCAAAACAATCACAATAAAACCAGAGGTCCGCCAAATACCAGCAGAGTAATGGAAGCGCTGAGACCAGGATAAAAGTAAGGATTCTTTATTCCCACAAAGCAACGCGTTTCGCGGAAGTTCCGCTTCATCAGGCATCTGATGCCTGATCATCTGCCTGATGAATCGGAACTTCCGTGAAACGCGTTGCTTTGTGGGAATAAAGAATCCTTACTTTTATCCTGGTCTCAGCGCTTCCATTACTCTGCTGGTATTTGGAGGAACACTTGTTTTATTCTGATAAGAAAGAGGCAGGCTTGGCATAGAAGGAGGAGAAGATACCGTTTTAAGCTGGGTAGACTCAAGACAGTGGTTTTGGCAAAATAGTCCCCAACGAGTGAACTCACCAGATTTCGAGTCGAGTGTGATGTTGAAGTCGAGTATGATGTTGAAGCCAAGGAAGACCAAGAAGAAGCTCCGAAGTACACTGAGGAAGCACGTAGAACTCAATCTTCTCCTTATGTAAGACTCCTACTTGCATGATGAGAGGTTCAGTGCGGGAAAGCACCGTACAATTTAGGTTTTCTCAATTGACAGAAGAGGTATACAAAGGCTTAGCAAGCCGAGTCACTGGGAGACGATGTTTATAGACCAAGGAAGCAGCAATAAAATCTGCTGTGGAACCTGAGTCCAAAAAAGCTGAGGCAAAGAAAGATGTCTTAGAAGAGGTATAGGCTTGGACCAGCATGGTCAAAAGAGGAGAGGTAGTATTCACACCCAGGGACGCCTCTCTTACATGACCTAGGTGCGAGCATTTCCCGAACGCTGTGGACATAAAGAACAGTCTTTGAGAAAGTGCTCTGGACTGGCACAATAGAGGCATAAATTCTCACTGCGTCAACGTATTCTTTCCTGTTTTGTTAGCCGAGTTCGATCCACCTGCATAGACTCTTCGGCAGAAGGCAATGGAGACGGTAAAGGAGGACGTTGGAACACGGGTGCCAGACGGGGAAATTGCCATGTTCGGACAGGTTCCCTCTCCAAACGCAGTTCTTCCTTCCTTCCTGCGGCAAAACGCACATCAATCTGAGTGGCCAAAAGGATTTGTTCACATAGGGTAGTCAGAGGATCTCGTGCAGTGAGAGTGTCCTTGATTCTCCTAGAAAGTTCTATTTTTGAATGTAGCACACAAGGCCTCAACATTCCAGGCCAATTTGGAAGCTAAGGTGTGGAATTAAACCTCGTAATCGCCAACTGAAGAGTTCCCTTGGGGGAGGTTCAGTAAAGCAGTCTCGGCAGAGGAAACCTGTGCAGGTTCTTCAAAGACATTGCAGAATTCAGAGAGAAAGGCCAGCAGGTTAGAAGACACAGGATCATTACGATCCCAAAGAGGAGTAGCCCAGGCCAGGGCTTTTCCAGACAGTAGGCTGACCACAAACGCTACTTCAGCTCGCTCTGTCGGGAACTGATCCACCGTGAGTTTCAAATGCATAGAGCACTGGTCACAAAACCTCTACACAACTTGGGATCTCCTTCATACTTCGTAGGCAAGGATAAACAATCGTTAATTTCTAACGATAATTTGTTTTCCCTTAGTCCTAACAGTAGCACAGATGGGGTATTCCACCCCCCGCGAACTGGTAGGACAGATGGAATTTTTATTGATTAATAAACTAATTAGCAAACCACACCCACAATACCCTGTATAAAGGAGGGGTCACCCTCTGTCCCCTTGTGTTGTAACAAGAAGAACTAATAATAATAATAATAATAATACTAGGGAGGGAAAGTTGTGCTACTGTTAGGACTAAGGGAAAACAAATTATCGTTAGAAATTAACGATTCCCTTACGTCCTAACCAGTAGCACAGATGGGGATATGGCAAGCAGAATACCCTATGAGGGAGGGCTCCCATGCCTGGCGGCAGATAATACTGACCGTCCAAAGGAAGAGTAATCGGCAACTCTACTATCAAGCCTGTAGTGGGTGATAAAGGTGGAGAGTGAACTCCAGGATGCAGCCTTGCATATGTGTTCCAAGGGAACTAAATTCCTTTCCGCAAAGGAAGTAGATACAGACCTGGTAGAATGAGCTCTTACGAACTCAGGAGGCTCCATGTTCTGAGATACCATTGCTTCACAAATGGCATTTTTTACCCATCTACTGATGGAAGGTTTAGAGGCTTTGTGACCCTTCCGGGCCCCTGCAAAAAGGATTAGTAGATTTTCATCCTTCCTAAACAGCTTAGATCTTTCTAAGTAGATCCGGAGACATCTAGAAATATCGAGGCAATGCAGGCCTCTTTCTTCGTCAGTGGATGGACGTGGAGCTAGGACTGGAAGAGAAATTATTTGATTTATGTTCTGGAAGGATGGTACTTTAGGGATAAAAGATGGAATAAATCTCAAAAGTACCCTATCTGGCAAGAATCTTGTATAGGGTTCAAACGCAGAGAGCGCTTGTAATTCACCAATTCTCTTGGCAGATGTTATAGCCAGTAAAAAAGTTGTTTTAATGGTAACAAACTTTATGTCCACGTCCTCCATAGGCTCAAAGGGAGGAGATGACAGTCCCTTGAGTACGACTGATAAATCCCAAGTGGGAACTGGTTGTATAATTGTAGGTTTCAACCTTGAGGCCCCTCTCAAGAATGTTTTGATCAGTGGGTCTTGAAATAAAGGCTTATTAATGTAAGCCGAAATGGCCGAAACTTGGACCTTGAGAGTAGAAGGAGACAAATTCTTGTCTAGTCCATCCTGGAGAAAGCTGAGAATGGTAGGAGCAGCTATATCTCTTCCAACTTGCTTCTTGGAGCACCAAGATTGGAAAATTGTCCAGATTCTTTTGTATGTCTTATTGGTTGACTCCGCTCTGGAGTGTGAGAGTGTTTTCAAGACCGCACTGGAAAGCCCTTCTAAATGTGGAAGGGACTGATCAACCTCCAGGCTGTCAGGTTGAACATCTGAAGATTCGAGCAGCTGTGCGTGTCCCCCGACACTAATGCTTGCTCTGGGGGAAGCCTCCAAAATTGTCCCCGACTCATCTGAAAGAGTTGGGTGAACCAAGCTCTCTTGGGCCAAAATGGGATTATGGCTATGACGGATGCTTGGTCTTGCCTGATCTTCATCAATACCCTTGGGATCAAGGATATTGGAGGGTAGATGTAGGCCAGCCTGAACCTCCACGGGATTGAGAAAGCATCTATTGCCACCGGGTTGTCTTCCCTGTAAAGGGAACAGAACCTCTCCAACTTGGAGTTGAACCTCGTTGCCATGAGGTCTATCTCTGGCACACCCCACCTGAGCGTTATCTCTCTGAATATGACTGGGTGGAGAGACCATTCTGCGGTTAGGAGTCCTCTGCTCAGGCGGTCGGCTATCATATTGAGGGAACCTCGAATATGAACCGCGGACAGGTGGGTGAGGTTCCTTTCTGCCCAATCCAAGATCAGACCCACCTCTCTGAGGAGGTTTTGTGACCGAGTGCCTCCCTGCTTGTTGATGTACATCACAGCCGTCATGCTGTCGGATTGGATCTTGACAGCTTTCCCTTGGAGGACAGAAGCAAAGTGCAGCAATGCTAGCCTGATTGCACGAATCTCCAGGAGATTGGAGGTTAATAGTTTGTCCTGAGGAGACCATGCACCTTGCACTGTCAGATCCTGAAGATGCGCTCCCCAACCTACAAGGGATGCGTCGGTAGTAAGTATGATCCAAGAGGGTTGGATCAGGGACCGGCCGTCCTCTAGGTGAGACCACCACCTCAGAGAAGAACGGGTTGCGCAAGACAGGGAGTGACACCTGTTCAGGCCGGATGGCCGGTGATTCCAAATGGCAAGAACCTCTGCTTGGAGAGGGCGAAGATGCCAAAGAGCCCAAGGTACCGCGTCTGCGGTAGCGGACATAAGTCCCAACATCCGCATGAGAGTGCGAATAGACACTTTCCGGGATATTAAAAGATGTTGAGCCGATTCTTGAACCCGGAGTTTTCTCTCGGGAGTGAGGTAGAGTGTCATTGAGATTGTATCGACTATGAAACCAAGGAACCTCACTGATGTTGTCGGGAGGAAATTGGACTTGGCCCAATTGACTATCCAACCCAACTGATGAAGGAAGGATACGGCTAGCTGGAGATGTTGGGACAGGATCGTTTGAGATGGAGCTCTGAGGAGCCAATCGTCTAGGTAGGGAACAATGCTGAGCCCCTGGAGCCTTAGAGCAGCTACCACAGCCACCACAACCTTGGTAAAAGTGTGAGGGGCAGAAGAGATCCCAAACGGGAGGGCTACAAACTGGAGGTGTTTTAGAACTCTCCCTACCTGAACAGCGATCCTTAAATACTTCCTGGATGCAGGATGAATAGGGATATGGAGGTAAGCATCCTTTAAGTCCAGGGTGGCCAGGTAATCTCCTGGCGAGATAAGGTTGACCACAGACTGAATGGTTTCCATGCGAAAGCGTTTGTGCTTTACAAACTGATTGAAAAATCTTAGATCTATAATCATCCGCCAGTCTCCCGTTAGCTTGGGAACAAGGAAGACTGGGGAATAGATCCCTGCCCCCCAATCCGGTGTAGGAACTTCCTCCAGGGCACCTTTCTGGATATACTCCAGAATGTAAGACTCTAGAACCGACTGCTTGACTGGGGGAAGAACTCTTGTTTGCACATACCGGGAAGGAGGAATTGATACAAGATCTATTGAATAACCAACTGAAATTATTCTCAGGACCCAAGGATCCTGAATAAGTAGAGTCCAAGCATCTAAAAAATGATGTAGGCGGCCGCCTACAGGAATATGGGGGGCAGGATGGGAAACTGGAGAGGTCAACCCGGCAGGGAACCCAGAGCTTCCTAGAAGCCCATAGTCAGAGTCTTCTCTCCTTGGGACCACGGGAGCGCTTACCGCCCCGGCGTTGATTACCCCACTCCTTCTGGGGTCTAGGTTGGGCAGTTGATCTGTCCCCAAAACGCCTGCCCCGACCGCGAAAGGACTGCTGAGGAAGGGACTTTCCCTTTTTGTCAGACAGGCCCTCCATTATGCGGTCCAACTCTTTACCAAACAAAATGCCGGGTTCATAAGGCATACTACAAAGAGTATGCTTGGAGGAGTTGTCAGCCTTCCACGGCTTTAACCAGAGAGGACGACGTCCGGCGGAAGACAAGGCCATAGTTTTAGAAGCCAGTTTTAGCTGCTGTATAGCAGCATCGCAAAGAAAATCCATGGCCAGATTGGCCGTTTTGAAGGAGGCCAAAATCTCGTCTCTAGGGACCCCCTGGTCTAAATCCGCCTGAATGGAGGAGAGGCGAGTCTTCAGGAAGTTTGCCACTTCTGAACTGGCAATAGAGACTGAAGCTGAGGCAGCTGCTGTCGAGTATGAGCGCCTAAAAGCGCAATCAGCTTTTCTGTCCATTGGATCCTGGAGGGAAGACCCATCCTCTGAAGGAACCAAGGTTCTCTTGGACATTTTAGCAACAGCAATGTCCACTTTGGGAACAGAGCCCCATGAGGCCAGCTGATCTTCCCTAATGGGAAACATGGTCTTGAAACGTTTGGACAAGACCGGGCCTTTTTCAGGCTTTTTCCATTCTGTCTTAAGTACAGACAATAGGGTCTCGTCCGCTTTAAAGGCCCTAGGCCCCTTAGAGGCGGAGGAGGAAGCTTCCCCGGGATCAACATCCTGGTCCCCCGACCTGATGGATCTCAAAAGTCGCTGGGTTTTTTCCAGCGGAAAAAAATAAGGGATGGTCTCTTCCTCATCGGAAGAGGATGATGTAGGATCTTCTTTATCCGGTCCCATAGATACATCCATTCTAGGAGGAGAGGCTGGTCTGGGACGTTTCTGAGCAACAGCTTGCTTTAATTCCTCAATGGATGCATGCATAGCAGACATATTCGTGGAAACCCACACATACATATCTTGCACAGTAGGTTCCGCCAGATGGGGGGGTAGAGTCTTGGCCCTACAAGGTGGACATCTAGAAAATTCATAAGAATCTTCTAGCGGAACACTACAATCATGGCAAGCGAGGTGTTTCCGCTTGGAGGTCCTTTTTCCAGGACCTTCACGGTCAGCGGAGCCTTCCGTAGACATAATCTGAGGAAGATATTGATATTACTAATTATTAAGCAAGCTCAGAGAAAAAAGATTCAAAAAATCTAAAGCAAAGAAGACTACCAAAAAGCAGCAAAAGCGCGAGTGAAAAAATAAGCCACAGTACTTTCCGCAGGGACAGTACAGGCCTAAGGTCACAATCTCAAAGACAGATACGTGGACAAGCCAAAGCATCTGGACTCAAAGAGACTGAGCTGCACTCTGGAAGGGATTAAATACCCTTCAAAATTGGCGCCTAAAGGAAGCTCCGCCCACTAGGGCGGAGTAACCTGAAAATAGTCTATTCTAAAGAGTGACTGGAAGAGAGAAAACCCCCCGCCTGGGGAAACAATCTCTACATAGGAAAAAGTTGTTCTTTCCTCTCATGCCCCCCTTTTTACTTTTTTTTTTTTTTTTTTTGAAAAGAAAAAAGGAGGGGAAGTGATGTAAGACGCCGCTGACGTCACTTCCGCCGGCCCGAGATGCGGGGCTTAGCCGCACATAGAGAGCCGGGCCGGTGGGCGGAACCTCAGAGCCAGGTCGGCATCAGAGGGATAGCCAAGGAGAGAGCCTGCCCGAAGGTGAGCAGAGCTAACTATAGATTTATTCCCCACAGCCGCAGAAGGCTGTTCAAGGGGAGCCAGTAACTGGCAGTGAAAAAAAGAGAGAACACCTCCTAAGCACGGAGGGTCACCATCTGTCCCACTGTCCGGGAGGACAGAAAAAAACACAAGGGGACAGAGGGTGACCCCTCCTTTATACAGGGTATTGTGGGTGTGGTTTGCTAATTAGTTTATTAATCAATAAAAATTCCATCTGTCCTACCAGTTCGCGGGGGGTGGAATACCCCATCTGTGCTACTGGTTAGGACGTAAGGGAAAGATTAGATCCGGAAGAAGTGTGAAGAAGCCTCTGGAACAGGTTGCAGCTGCTGCTGTTGTTGCTGATGGAGCGTAGTCAGGGAACGGAGCTGAAGGAACTGGTACACGGAATAGCAGAACACAAAGGAGGCACGCTTTCTCTTAGGCAGCAAGGCACAAAGATCCGGCAAGGGGAAACAGGAAGTGCTGACACTTATAGTATCAGTGAGCAGCAGTAACCAATTAAGGGCATACTGGCCCTTTAAATAACAGAGAGCTGGCTTGCCCTAGAGGGCGGGTACACACATGCTGGCGATCTGGGACAGTGGAGGAAGCAGGAGGGGAGTAACTGCCCGGCGTTTGCATGCGGGCATGTCCCGGAATGTGAACCGTGGCACCGCCGACAGAGGAGGATGGGACAGGAGAGTGCTCATGGCCAGCGTATCTGGCTGGAGCGCTAGTTGTAACACTATGTCAGTAACACTATGTCAATATTCTGAAGTATACAAGTATTAAGTTTACTTAAATCCTTTTTTATTCCTTATGGTTTTCCAATGTGTCCTTAATGGCTGTCCGTAGTTTTTGGATAATTTATCCCAAAAAAAAAAAGAATCAGCTTGCTTTTCCCAGAGACAGCACTACATCTATGTGTAGCAACTGAAATATACAGCTTACAAGAATACACAAAAATGTTCCATTTTTTTCATAGCTTCTTTAGACACACTTTTTAAAACCTGTTCAGAGGAAAAGTTGCCCAGTTGCCCATAGCAACCAATCAGATCACTTTTTCATTTTTGAAAAGGTCTCTGAAACACGAAAGAAGCAAGAAAGAAGCAATCTGGTTGCTATGGGCAACTCAGCAACTTTTCCTCTGGACAGGTTTTGATGAATCTCCCCCACTATGACTATATGATGATGTGCATCCTAGTTGCGTAGAGAGGGAAGTTCCAGCGGCATCACAGAAATCAAGGTTCACGTGTATAATTGGGGAAGTGGTGATCGGTCTCCTTACATGGGTTGAGTCAGTGGGATGTAGGTTACAAAAATCATTGCTAGGGAGGAGCTGTCGGGTTGTGTTTTGCAAACTAAGATGAAACTTTGACAGCCTGAGGCAACATCCGAACTGTCTGAAACCACTGTGAGAATGAACCATGTTACTGACTGATCTCACATACCAAGATTAATAAGGGGAATCATACTGATCAACGTTACTTGTACAAGGAAGTAGTATATTTAATTTAGGTCTGAGAAGATGGCAACCAGCAACAGACTGGGACAAATAATATTGTTTACACAGAATAGGTGAAAAATAGTTTGATGATGTCAGTAGAGCGTGTTATTCACTCACACTCAGGTATGCACCATAGTCATAACAAACAAGTCTTTTATCAGTCTGAAGATACTAAGGAGTGGCCACGATGACAAGTAGAGCTGGGTCTTATGACCTTATGTAAGGACAAGCATTGTATAGTGTCTGGTTTGTGTTAAAGGGGTTTTCCAGGACTTTTATATTAATTGTTTGACTCAGCTGGTTGAAGGGGCTATCATGCTTTGCAACCTCTTCATCTCTTACTAGGCACAGCTCCATACATTTGATAGCATGGTGCCTGATTGATGTAAATGGGATAAGCTGCACTTCCAGGCCACTGTACAGAAACGATCAATGCAGGATGCAGAATTTGCATTAGCGTGACCCGGCCCCTTCCATCAGCTGGACCCCCACCAATCTGATGTAAAAGCCCCCCACGCCATTAATGTAAAATGCCCAAGTAATAACCCATGATGTATCTATACATCATAGTGGAATTAGAGATGTATGGAGCCAGCTCAGAAGCCAAGTCTTCCATATACCCTGTGTCTGGTGCTTTTATCAACTGACAATAACTGGTATCAGACCTACCTCCGCTGCTGACTATTTAACCCTCTAGATGCTGCTGTCAATGCTAACAGCAGCATCTAGATGGTTAGAATCTGTGTGATGTTGAGGGTCCGATTAGCTCCCCCGCTAATGCAATAGCAGAGAAGCAGTTGGTTGTTATAACAGCCTGAAGCTTTCCAAATGTCTCCATGGCAGTCATGTCAGATCTACTAAAACAGGATGTCTTAGGCAGGCAGGACTGGTAGATTGCCGATCTGACAGTTCACTGCAATATATATGTATTGCACTAAACTATAAAAGAAATCAAGCTATCTTAAAGTTGAATCCCACAGGGAATTTTTGGGGTACATTTACACGTGCATTTTTTGATTCATTCATTCACTTCAGTGGGTAGCAAAATCCACTGCAGAAAGTCTGCAGCAAAATACACAGAAAAGTATGTACATGTTAATGTACCCTTTAGCTTATAAAGACCTTGGATAAATAGAACAACAGCCTCCTTCCTCTTTATCCTAAGATGGGAATGAAGACATTGTGGAATCACAAGGCTCTCCCTTAATTTCTGCTAGAAACCAATTTATACAAGTCAAATATTTTCATCAAATGTATTAAACACCTTCTAAATTGTATTGTTTTGCATATTGTTCACAGGTCCAAACCAAGAGAAAAGCAGATGGCACTGCTGTGCACTTATGCGGTAGAAGTGACCCCTCTCAGCATTAACTCAGTCCAGTACAGTATCTGCTTCGTGGTGCTCAATCATAAGTGTCCAAAATCGTATGCATGAAGAATAGATGGCAACTCACGATCTTGCAGTTAAAAAACTTCTATTTTCGTCAGGTCGTTCACAGGTATGGTCGACGGGCCGTTTCTCGCTAATACAGCGCTTTCTCAAGACCACCGTTGGTGGTCTTGAGAAAGCGCTGTGCTAGCGAGAAACGGCGTACAACCTGTAGGTGCTAAAGCCTTGAGGGAACACATGGTATAATATGCAGTGATAATCAACCTCACATATTGGAAATACCCTAAGGTGATCACTCTTCAGGCATGGACTACCTTAATAAACGCAGTCCTCCCCCTTAACAAGTAAGGATCTGAAGCTCAGGTTTTCCCTGACAAATTTGACAAAACGACACACATTGATAGTAAATCCCCGCACATTGGTTGGATTTTGCCCCCTTTATCACAATCTTGTAAGCTCTACTTCTTCTAATTTTTATTGTATTCACAAGACACTGTTTTGTTTCTCCTTGTATTAAGATGTTTTATATTCTTTACTTGAGTGGCTAATTTTTCCCATTTTTTCTCTGATTAAATCCAAAAGTTGCCCACCTATAAGGGCAACTCACATGCAAAATTTTGTTCCAAACACACAATGGGGGAGATTTATTAAAACCTGTGCAGAGGAAAATTGACCAGTTGACCATAGGAACCAATCAGATCCCTTCTTGTATTCTTAACAAGGCCTGTGAAAAAAGAAAGAAGCGATCTGATTGGTTGCTATGGGCAGCTGGTCAACTTTTCCTCTGGACAGGTTTTGATAATGAATCTTCCTTAATATCTTCTGCATTCACTTGTTTTATATTGGAAATGTGCTTCGAATTGTGCAGAAAATCATTCTTAGGGCTGGTTCACACTACTTTTGTAGTGTACGGGTGCTGGATCTGGTTGGGAGGAGGGAAAACTGTCCGCTCCCTTACCCCAATCGGATCCGGCCGGAACCCCATTAATTTCAATGAGCCGACCAGAGTCAAACGCTGCCTCTGGTTGGCTCATTTTTTCCCTATATACGCATCTCTAACTGGACCTAAAACCCTGGTATACCATGGTTTTAGGTCTGGTGGAAAAACCATATACGGGGTAAAAATGAGCCGACCAGAGTCAGCATTTGACTCCGGTCAGCTCATTGAAATGAATGGGGATCCGGCCAGAACCGGCTGGGGTACGGGAGCGGCCAATTTTTGCTCCTCCCAACCAGATCCGGCACCCGGCTGTGAACCCAGCCTTAAGCATCTCGTTGTCCATTTGATGATGTAGTGTATTAAAGGAGTACTCCACTGGAAAACATTTTTTTTTTTTTTATCAACTGAAAGTTAAACAGATTTGTAAATTACTTCTATTAAAAAATCTTAATCCTTCTAGTACTTATAAGCTTCTGTATGCTCCGCTGGAAGTTATTTTCTTTTTGAATTTCCTTTCTGTCTGACCACAGTGCTCTCTGCTGACACCTCTGTTCATGTCAGGAACTGTCCAGAGCAGGAGGGGTTTCCTATGGGGATTTGCTCCTACTCTGGACAGTTCCTAAAATGGACAGAGGTGTCAGCAGAGAGCACTGTAGTCAGACAGAAAGGAAATTCAAAAAGAAAAGAACTTCCTGTGGAGCATACAGAAGCTTATAAGTACTAGAAGGATTAAGATTTTTTAATAGAAGTAATTCACAAATCTGTTTAACTTTCTTTTAAATGTTTTCCAGTGGAATACCCCTTTAAGTGACCCAGAGCCCACTACGTGAAAGTAGCTGCATTTCGGTCTCCTCCCGAGCCCCGCTCAACCATTCTACCGAATGTAGCACTTGTACGACCTAATCTGAGTCGTCTTCAGCAGCTAACAATTTGACCCTTATTGTCATGTCTTGGCAAGGCCTTTCAGGATAAAAGTGTAGATAGAATTTAGTGATGACGTGCTTCTTGACCACATACTTTCGTGGACACCTGTCACAAGTTTAACAATCCTCTCCACTGCTACTGGAATGGGTATTTAGTGAAAGACCACCCTGGGAAACCTTGTCTATGAGTTGTTTGTTGGAAACGCGTCACAACACAGGTGGGACTGTGATGTGACATCTAGACTATCCCAGGTGATCATTTCAGTTTAATCTTTAGCTTTAAAATTGAGAGAAGGTACAATTCAAGGCACATTTCTGGGCCACTTAATACATTGCATCATCAAGTGAGCGAGGAGCTGAATAAGAAGGATTTTCCGCACAGTTCAAGGCACATTTCCCATTTTAAAACATAAAGCTTAGTAGACAGAAAGATATTGTCCGATTGGAACCAAATTTTGCACATAAATTGTTGTGGGTGCGTAACTTTTGTTGTGTACACTGTGTGCATCTGTTATTTATAATGTACACTCTATTCTGATTTTATGTTGTGCTCCTTTATCATGCTGTTTAAATAAATCATTACCTAAAAAAAAAAAAATAATATATATATATATATATATATATATATATATATAATGATAATAGGGGCATATACAGTACATGTCATACAGGAGGTGGGCCCTCTGCTTGTGACCCATCACGTCTATGACCAGAATGAAAAGCTGATGTGTAAAAGCAGCTCCTCCTCTGGCAGGCTTTGGTCTTCTATGTATTACTGGTCTGGTTGGCACCGGCTTCCCCAGCAAAGTCAACTGTTCACCAGGGATGCCAGGAGCCAGACGTGCGACATCAGCAGCTACAGTCCGAAGGGGATTGTCTCTGGTGTTAGGCATGACAAATATTTAAGTACATTTAATATACTTAATATTCTCATTTGCAAGAACAGCTGAATTCTATTAAGGTGTGAATACCCATTTTACACATATAGTAATTATCATGTTATGCAGAAATTAAAAGCAAAAAAGAAGGTTATGAGAATATCTCATGCATGTCCGTGATACTATGGTGTGTAAAAGTGTAATAAAAAAAATGATGCAAACTTTGCTAAACTGTTATTGATGTATTCAGTTGCTATTAAAAGAACACATGAACACACTGTATTTTATTCAAGGGTCTACCCTATGATAGTGCACTGTTTTCCATCCAGGGTGCCGCCAGCTACAACTCCCAGGCTACCTGCACAGATGTAGTGCCAGTTGGATGGGAGAAAGGCTGGTAAGAGACCTCCACCTGCCATTGTGGTCCCGATCAGCATTTCTAATCAACCACAATTGAATTTTACTCACTTATAGTAGTGATGGGCCAGATTAAGAAGTCAGGGTGTGTGTATTAGATGTCCATACCCCTCCCTGACTATATATCCTGCCCATCACCTAATAGTCACTCTCATTATTAAAATTAAGTTCCCTGAATTGTCAGACAAACTTAAAAAAAAAAAAAAAAACCATCTCAGGAACAGGAGTGTGTACCAAGAAACTGTAAAAAGATGAGTGATAGGGCACTCCAAAGTATGTTATGATAGTAACATCCCAATTTTTGGGAGTTGGCCACAGTTTCTCTTTAAGGAGTACTTGTCATGAGCTTGATACATTTTTTAATCCTCCCAGTTCACGATAAACTACCCCCTGCCTTAATTTTTATAATCTTTTAAGTTTTTTAGCTTGATATTGTTCTGTATCTTCTGCTCAGTCTTACTGAGCTCCACAGGATGGGAAGGGGAGATCCCCAGCTGATGTGAGATCATCTGAAGCCCTGCTGGGGAGAACGTTCTCCCTTACTCCTTCAGCCGAGAGCAGTTCAGTGTGAGCAGTTCAATGTGAGATGGGCTGTAATTGGCTGAGACCACCCCCCTCCCTCAGCACTGAACTCTACTGTGTGTCAACTCTGCCCAGCAGCTTGCAAAGGGAGTTGAAGATTTAGCACAATATTTACCACAATATTCAGCACAATTTTATTTGAAGGCATCATGACTTTATAGTCAAGCTCAGCTCAAAGGGAAAGGGAGCTGAAATATTCCACTCTATTTGAATCTGAATGAGCTGAGGTCCCGTCTACATTTCCTGACTTATGTTTCTGCCAGGCTGCTGCAGGAGACAATCTGCAAGAAGGACTGCAGGCAGGACTAAAAGGAGGACCCCTGGTCAAATTTTTAGGGGATAATTTAACACATAAAGTTACAAAATGTTATTAGGAATATTGGGAAAAGTAATTCAAATAGGACCTGTCATCAAATAAGATGACAGGTGCTATTTAAATGGGATGTCCAGCATTAGAAATAAAAAGTCTGCTTTTGATTCTAGAAAAAGGGCAAATCTTGCCGGTAATGTCTGTGTTTTGAGATATTTTCAGGGGACACAACATTAAACGCTGTTAAACTCACTACATTACATTGTAGCAGGGTGTCATTTCTTCAGTGTTGTCACATGAAAAAAATATAATAAAATATTTGCAAAAATGTGAGGGATGGAGTGGACTACTGTGTGAACTGTGGATACTGTGTGTGTATATACAGTGGTCCCTCAAGTTACTATATTAATTGGTTCCAGGACGACCATTGTATGTTGAAACCATTGTATGTTGAGACCAGAACTCTATGGAAACCTGGTAATTGGTTCTAAAGGCACCAAAATGTCACCCAAAAAATAGGTAAAAGTGAGGATAAAAGAAAAATAAGTAGATAACTAATACAGATAAAGCAAATCCTTACATATAAAAGTAAGAAAGATCTGCTGGGAGTTGTAATCACTGTCTATGTCAGTATTTCCCAACCAAGGTGCCTCCAGCTGTTGCAAAACTACAACTCCCAGCATGCCCGGACAGCCAAAGGCTGTCCGGGCATGCTGAGAGTTGTAGTTTTACAACAGCTGAGGGCACCCTGCTTGGGAAAACACTGGTCTATGTATAGGACAAGAGCTTCTTCAGGGTCCTGTACAGTACACACAGTGTCCTAAAAAAGTAACATGGAGTCGCCCTCACCTGGTGTCCAAAGGAGCAGCTAACCCTGGTACAGGTAAAGAGTACAGAACATGTAATACCTCCCTGTACTGTAGGGGGCGCTACCAGACACCAGTCAGTGCATACACTTCAGTAATACAGGGGTTTTACCAGTAAATTGCCCATTCTGATTGGTCAGTTCTTCCTGCCACTCACACGTTTCACAGATCTGGACGGTCCGTACATTGTATGTTGAGTCTGGTTTCAACTTACAATGGTCCAGAATAGACCATTGTATGTTGAAACTATTGTATGTTGAGGCCATTGTAAGTTGAGGGATCACTGTGTGTATATATATATATATATATATATATATATATATATATATATAATGTGTGTGTATGTGTAAGGAATATCACACTACAGAATATCCCTGTTACATCACAGCCGGCTTCTTCATGTTGGTCACAACCTGGGAATCCTCTGCAGACAGCATTGCTTGTAAAGGCCGCTCTCAGCAGACAATAAATGTGTCTATTCTTACAAATAGCTAAAGGTGATTGCTATGCGAGAGATACATCACCTCCAGCTCAGTGTGGAAATTCAATATTTTCATGTCCCTCTGTGCATTTTTACTCCTAATTTATTTGATAAATTCACGAGAAAGGGGAAGTAGGTGGTAGATGCATCATGGGCAGTTTATACGCTTGTCTATCACTTCTGATGAGATGACATTTCCTGCAAAATGAGGTCATGGGGACAAGAGTGATTGGTACATCTCCTTGCACAAGCACCTACCTTGGTGTGCACAGCAGGATCTTCAGAGTGTGGGCACGCTGTCCCATAATGGTAGTCTTTCCTTTCCAGCGTGGTTGGGAAACACTGCTCAAAGGCTAAGGACATCTTCTTTTTTATTGTAATGTTCTGGTTTTCATTCAAAATCTTCAACTTTTATTTTTCTACAGTGTGCATTTAAATCCGCTACAATGAAAGCTACAATGCCATTCTGTGCCCATTCCGTCTCACAGCCCTCTGATGGGTTAGTCTGTAGTCACTCTTTCCTGAGTTCTAATTGTTTTTTTGTTTATTCTTAGATTTCATTTTAGATTCACTTTTAGGAAAGGCAAGAGTGTGACTATAGCCCAAGCCCTCAGAGAATCAGCACAGATTGGTATTCTTATATTTCATGTACACACATATGTATTGCAAATGTGTTTTATTTGTCAAAGTATACATAATACAATAAAAATAAAATACAGTGACCCCTCGACCCACGATGGCCCAGACATACGATAATTTCAACATGCGATGGCCTCTCTGAGGCAGCATCAACATACGATGCTTTTGTATGTCAGGGCAATCGCATAAATGGCTATCCGGCAGCGCAGACTTCTTCAGCTACCAATGGATAACTGTTTGCGGTGCCCCGTGTGGTCCACTGATGATCATTTACCTGTCCTCGGGGCTCCGGCGCATCCTCTTCATCGTCGGCGCTCTCCATCATCGTCATCACGTCGCTGCACACTCCGTCCCGTCATCCAATAGGAGCGGCGTGCGTAGCGCCATGATGGCGGCGATAGAGAGCGGCGACGGAGAGCGCAGATGCCGGGGAAGCAGAGGCATTACCGTAGCGTCGGGGACACCTCGGGGACGCGGCGACAGCAATGGACGGCAACATCCCGGGCAGCGGTGACGAGCAGTGACAGTCCGGAGCGGCGGGGACAGGTGAATACAATTTCCTATACCAGTGGTCTACAACCTGCGGACCTCCAGATGTTGCAAAACTACAACACCCAGCATGCTGGGTGTTGTAGTTTTGCAACATCTGGAGGTCCGCAGGTTGTAGACCACTGTCCTATACTTTACATTGCACGGATCCCTCAACATGCGATGGTTTCAACAAACGATGGTCCGTTTGGAACATTTGTTGAGGGACCACTGTAGATTGAACTGAGTGAATAGACATTCAATTTGGGGGATGAATAATTGTTCGGTTTACATCAGCCGTGATTCACCCAGTGTAATGCACGTACGTCTTTTATGTTGAGTATGGATGGAATATGCGCCCATATACAAACGTACAGTTGTGTCATGCAGCATCATCGGCCATCAGACAGTGAATAATTTTCAGTGAAAAGATCACTTACCTGTCCTCGGGGCTCCGGCGCGTCCTCTCCGGGATCCTCTGCTTCGTCGGCGCTCTCCATCAACATCATCACATCACTGCGCACGCCATCCCGTCATCCAATAGGAGCGGCGTGCGTAGCGACATGATGGCGGCGACAGAGAGCGGCGACGGAGAGCGCGGATGCATAGGCAGAGGCATTACCGTAGCGTCGGGGACACCTCGGGGACGCGGCGACAGCAATGGACGGCGGCATCCCGGGCAGCGGTGACGAGCGGTGACAGTCCGGAGTGGCGGGGACAGGTAAGTACCACTTCCTATACCAGTGGTCTACAACCTGCGGACCTCCAGATGTTGCAAAACTACAACACCCAGCATGCCCGGACAGCCGTTGGCTGTCCGGGCATGCTGGGTGTTGTAGTTTTGCAACATCTGGAGGTCCGCAGGTTGTAGACCACTGTCCTATACTTTACATTGCACGGATCCCTCAACATGCGATGGTTTCAACAAACAATGGTCCGTTTGGAACCGATTACCATCGTATGTTGAGGGACCACTGTAGATTGAACTGAGTGAATATACATTCAATTTGGGGGATGAATAATTGTTCGGTTTACATCAGCCGTGATTCACCCAGTGTAATGCACGTACGTCTTTTATGCTGAGTATGGATGGAATATGCGCCCATATACAAACGTACAGTTGTGTCATGCAGCATCATCGGCCATCAGACAGTGACTAATTTCCAGTGAAAAGAAACATGAAGGCAATTGGCTTCCGTGTTCCTGTCTCTGACTGCTACTTGCCGTGACATGCCTAGCGCTACAGAACTAATCTCCACAAAAGCTAATTGGACAAATCCTAGCAAAGATGCTATTGCAGGTGTCCTTCTTGACTAAACAGGTAGTCAAATACAATATAATGCATCCATCTACCCTTCCATGTAGAATAGTAGCACCCCACAGAGCAATATTGCTTATGTTCTAGTCCCACATGACTAGTAAATGAAGAAGTCTAGTGCGCATTCAATTCATAGTTAATTATGTAACTATCGTACACTTATATAAACTATTTTTTTCTAATGTAGATACTGTACAACCATAGCTAGAAATAAGTTTTATATTGGCACGAAGATTAGGCAGTATCAGTTCCGTCACCTCTGCCAGTACATGGAGCCAACTTTAATTTTAGGATAAAAAACACGTTAGAAAGTGTCATTTTTGTTGCAGTGTCTTCTAAAATAGTGGTATCTGCTACGACAGGTTTGTAACATGATGCAAAGTATCTTATATTAATTAATATTAGGATCATAAATATATTCTCTTCTCTTGATGTATTTGTTGGCTGGTTTGGGGGCAGGGATCTCACCCTCATGCCCCCATGATATGCCCCGTATAGTCAAGTAGATGTCTAGCACTGATAGTGCTTATTTGGCCTGCAGCAGAGAAGTAAGTGCATAGCTGAAAGAAGGAGTCTACAAAACTGGAATAGGCATCTCTTATACAACCTGGAAAGGAATCCCTTTCTCACATATATTAATGAAATATAATTAAAGATTAATACAAAAAAATAAATAAGGAGGGTAAAATAAGAGGCATACAGGTTCGGTTTTCCTGCAAAACACTTGCCTTTAGACGTTGCAGCTGGGCCAGTAGATCCTGCATACTTGTAGGTACCAATGCTGCCTGACCATAAAAGCCCAATAGTGATAAATCTGGTGAACGGGCAGACCAATGGATTGTTCCTATCTGGTGGAGATATTTCTGGAAACCCTTGCTGTGTGTGGGTGAGAATTATCCTGCTGAAAAATACCAGATGGAAGCTCCGCCGTGATAGACAACAAATATGGCTACAGGAAGTTCTGTACACACTGCTGAGATGTTGTCCATCGTATCATTACTAGGGGTGACCAAATATCTGTCTTCCCAGATTATCACACCAGCAGTGCATTACTCCAAAGCAAAGGCAGGATTGAAGCGGCAACCATGAGGCCTCCAACTTAACAGTTGGATGCCAAAGAGAACATGGAATTGTTGCTAAAGACTAGACGGTTACAGTGTATAGAAACCCATGTTTCTCGTTTACCACTCCACTGTAAATGAAGATAAAGTAAGTGGCTTTCAATTACAGGACATGTAATGGGCGTCCACTGAACACCTGGAAATGATCCAGGCAGAGACAGAGATGTGTAATGAACGAGCCACATCTGTCTGGATGGTGGACAAGGCAACTGTGGAAGCTGCTCATGGTTGACAGTGAATCAAATTGACCTTCTCTGCTGGGGATCTGTTAGGGCCATCTGGAGCTTGTTTACCATATGTGTGTGCCCTCACGTAACCACTGCTTCCAACGTCTCCTAACAGCTTGGGCAGAGTGACCTAGATGGTGGTTACTTGTCAAAACAATCATCCTCTTCTCTTAGTCCAGTTAATGCCCCCCTCTCTCAAAGTCTGTCAACTGGACAAAATGTCTTCAAGTGTGTCATAGAGGCATGTTTAGCAGGCAAAAAATCTCTCACCAAGAGGTACACTACCCAAAAGTAGTCTCTGAGAACTGTTATATAGGGCAGCGGAGGAAGCACTCCTGCTTTTAGTGGCAAGACCCAGAAAAGACCACACCTATAATCTGCCTGCCACATAACTCCGTGGCAAGTTTTTTAGTGATCCAACATTTCTATCATGGTGCATTTTTTTTGGGCTAGGTTCATACTACGGAATATCCTGCTGGAAATATTCTGATCATAGATTCTGACGGCTGCCGATGCAGATTGAATCAGCCAGCGTTAGGACCACACAGCCTTTATGCCCAATTCTTTTCCAGAGTTTGAGGGATAGTTGGCTGCCCCTATACTCAATAAACTATTCACCCACAGACAATTCCTTTAAGGAGTACCTGTTGTTACGCCTAGCGCTCCGGGTCCCCGCTCCTCCCCGGAGCGCTCACGGCGTCTTTCTCCCTGCAGCGCCCCGGTCAGTCCCGCTGACCGGGAGCGCTGCACTGTCATGGCCGTCGGGGATGCGATTTGCAAAGCGGGACGCGCCCGCTCGCGAGTCGCATCCCAGGTCACTTACCCGACCCGGTCCCCTGCTGTCTTGTGCTGGCGCGCGCGGCTCCGCTCTCTAGGGCGCGCGCGCGCCAGCTCTCTGAGACTTTAAGGGCCAGTGCACCAATGATTGGTGCCTGGCCCAATTAGCTTAATTGGCTTCCATCTGCTCCCTGGCTATATCTGATCTCCTCCCTTGCACTCCCTTGCCGGATCTTGTTGCCTTGTGCCAGTGAAAGCGTTTAGTGTGTCCAAAGCCTGTGTACCTGAACTTCTGCTATCCATCCTGACTACGAACCTTGCCGCCTGCCCCCGACCTTCTGCTACGTCTGACCTTGCCTCTGCCTAGTCCTTCTGTCCCACGCCTTCTCAGCAGTCAGCGAGGTTGAGCCGTTGCTAGTGGATACGACCTGGTTGCTACTGCCGCAGCAAGACCATCCCGCTTTGCGGCGGGCTCTGGTGAAAACCAGTAGCCTCTTAGAACCGGTCCACTAGCACGGTCCACGCCAATCCCTCGCTGACACAGCGGATCCACAACCCGCAAGCCGAATCGTGACAGTAGATCCGGCCATGGATCCCGCTGAGGTGCCGCTGCCAAGTCTCGCTGATCTTCCCACGGTGGTCGCTCAGCAATCGCAGCAGATTGCCCAACAAGGACAGCAGCTGTCGCAGTTGACCGCCATGTTACAGCAACTTCTGCCTCTGCTACAGCAGCAACCATCTCCTCCGCCAGCTCCTGCACCTCCTCCGCAGCGAGTGGCCGCTCCTAGCCTCCGCTTGTCCCTGCCGGACAAATTTGATGGGGACTCTAAACTCTGCCGTGGATTTTTGTCTCAGTGTTCCCTGCATATGGAGATGTTGTCGGACTTGTTTCCTACAGAACGGTCTAAGGTGGCGTTTGTAGTAAGCCTTCTTTCAGGAAAGGCCTTGTCTTGGGCCACACTGCTCTGGGACCGCAATGATCCTGCCACAGCCACAGTCCAGGCCTTCTTCGCTGAAGTCCGGAGTGTCTTCGAGGAGCCAGCCCGAGCTTCTTCTGCCGAGACTGCCCTGCTGAACCTGGTCCAGGGTAATTCTTCTGTGGGCGAGTACGCCATCCAATTTCGTACTCTTGCTTCCGAGTTATCATGGAATAACGAGGCTCTCTGCGCGACCTTTAAAAAAGGCCTATCCAGTCGCATCAAGGATGTGCTGGCCGCACGAGAGATTCCTGCCAACCTCCAAGAACTCATCCATTTGGCTACCCGCATTGACATGCGTTTTTCTGAGCGACACCAAGAGCTCCGCCAGGAAAAAGACTTAGATCTCTGGGCACCTCTCCCACAGCATCCTTTGCAGTCTACGCCTGGGCCTCCCGCCGAGGAGGCCATGCAAGTGGATCGGTCTCGCCTGACCCAGGAAGAGAGGAATCGCCGTAGGGAAGAAAATCTCTGTCTTTACTGTGCCAGTACCGAGCATTTCTTGGTGGATTGCCCTATCCGTCCTCCACGTCTGGGAAACGCACGCACGCACCCAGCTCACATGGGTGTGGCGTCTCTTGGTTCCAAGTCTGCTTCTCCACGTCTCACGGTGCCCGTGCGGATTTCTCCTTCAGCCAACTCCTCCCTCTCAGCCGTGGCCTGCTTGGACTCTGGTGCCTCTGGTAATTTTATTTTGGAGTCGTTTGTGAATAAATTCCGCATCCCGGTAACCCGTCTCGTCAAGCCGCTCTACATTTCCGCGGTCAATGGAGTTAGACTGGATTGCACCGTGCGTTACCGCACAGAACCCCTCCTGATGTGTATTGGACCCCACCACGAAAGGATTGAGCTCTTCGTTCTCCCCAACTGTACCTCTGAGGTCCTCCTCGGTCTGCCATGGCTCCGCCTTCATTCTCCCACCCTTGATTGGACCACCGGGGAGATCAAGAACTGGGACTCTGCCTGCCTTAGGAAGTGCCTCTCCCCCCCTCCCAGTCCCGTCAGGCAAGCCTCTGTGCCTCCTCATGGCTCCCGTCCTTGTGTCACCCTGCCCCGTGCCAAGCTTCACCCTCTGCCCTCCCTCCCCATTCCAACTCCTGCTGTACTGCCTGCCGTTGAGGAAACCCTCCATTCTTTCCCGGTGTCCTCATCCCAGGGGAGGCAGTTACCGGACAAAAAAAAGGGGAGACCTAAGGGGGGGGGTACTGTTACGCCTAGCGCTCCGGGTCCCCGCTCCTCCCCGGAGCGCTCACGGCGTCTTTCTCCCTGCAGCGCCCCGGTCAGTCCCGCTGACCGGGAGCGCTGCACTGTCATGGCCGTCGGGGATGCGATTCGCACAGCGGGACGCGCCCGCTCGCGAGTCGCATCCCAGGTCACTTACCCGACCCGGTCCCCTGCTGTCTTGTGCTGGCGCGCGCGGCTCCGCTCTCTAGGGCGCGCGCGCGCCAGCTCTCTGAGACTTAAAGGGCCAGTGCACCAATGATTGGTGCCTGGCCCAATTAGCTTAATTGGCTTCCATCTGCTCCCTGGCTATATCTGATCTCCTCCCTTGCACTCCCTTGCCGGATCTTGTTGCCTTGTGCCAGTGAAAGCGTTTAGTGTGTCCAAAGCCTGTGTACCTGAACTTCTGCTATCCATCCTGACTACGAACCTTGCCGCCTGCCCCCGACCTTCTGCTATGTCTGACCTTGCCTCTGCCTAGTCCTTCTGTCCCACGCCTTCTCAGCAGTCAGCGAGGTTGAGCCGTTGCTAGTGTATACGACCTGGTTGCTACTGCCGCAGCAAGACCATCCCGCTTTGCGGCGGGCTCTGGTGAAAACCAGTAGCCTCTTAGAACCGGTCCACTAGCACGGTCCACGCCAATCCCTCGCTGACACAGCGGATCCACAACCCGCAAGCCGAATCGTGACACCTGTCATATCCCACAAAAAAAAAAGAAAAGTTTTATGTTACTCAGTGCCTAATCCTGATCACGTACATATGATTTATTTGTCCAGCACCTATATTTCATTCACAAATACCTTTTATCTGTTGCTCACTTGGTTTGTCATGCTCTGGAGGGGGCGTGTCCTTACTCTGCATGACTCATCTTCCTCCCTGAGTGCTAGGTCTCTCCATCCGACGACTGCAGGCTGCTCTGTAACCCCTTCCTCTCTGTTTTCAGACAGGAGTCTGATAGGACAGGAGTGAGCACAGAGGATTTCTAGTTATGGATGGTATTGGGACCCCTAGCGTTTAATTTTTAATTTTATAAGACATGTTTTCTATAGAAGGAAATACAATTTTCTAATGAAGTATATTAGAAAAATGTAGATTTTGTCAAGATGTACAACAAATGTACTTTATTTTATATATATATATATATTTTTTAAATCTGAGATCGCCTATTTAAGGAATTGTACAACAATAAAAAACCTTATTCCCTACCACATGTCATTCTTTCATTCTATGGGAGCACAGGACATACCCCAGTACAGCACTTGCAAATGGGGAATTTTTTGTTTTGCAAATGGGGAATGTCCCTCCACACCATGACACCGCCCAATCATTGCTGACAATATCATAGTGTGGAAAGACACACCCCTTTGACAGGGGGAACGGTAATATCTTGTTGCTAATATACTGATACACTATCAAGAGGAATAACAGAGGAACAACACAACAAGTTCTATGAAAACATACTCCAGCATTGTTATTTCAAGGAGAATACAAGTTTTATGGAAAATAATATGTCAGAAGAATCCATCTTCATAATTACATATGTCTAGACCAGTGTTTCCCCACCAGCATGACTCCAGCTATTGCAAAACTACAACTCCTAGCATGCCCGGACAGCCAACGGCTGTCCGGGCGTGCTAGGAGTTATAGTTTTGCAACAGCTGGAGGCACCCTGCTTGGGAACCACTGGTCTAGATGTATACTCAGTACAGGCTGGTCTACATAATAGGCTGCTAAATAAAATATATTATAGATCCTAAAGTACATAAATATACCTATTTGAAAAGCCTGTCCTATATCGGTAACAATATCTTCCACCTCGCATACATGCACTATATACTACATACATTAATTATACATGTTACTGCCCAGGCGCAGGGTCTCATATATCCAAATAGTTTCTGCACAATCCATCCTTATGCATACTGAACATAGCTATGTGTCAAGACACCTTACTTTACCCGGCTGCTATTCCTGCATGAGCTCAGCGTAACCTTCTCTGTGCGCCCCCGGGGCTATGACAGCAACGCAGAGAACATTGTCTGTGCTTTCTGTGGGGCTGTGTTTTGTTTTAGTTTTTTTTGTTTTTTTTTTTATGTCAAGTAGATCATTCCAAGTTAGCCGCAAAATATTTTGTCTGTGGTTGCAAAGAATGTTCCACTTATTGCTGAATACAACAACAACAACAACAAAAAAGCCTTAGTTAAAGGAGATCTGTAGTGCAATATAACTTATCCCCTATCCTAAGTATAGGGGATAAGTTCTAGATCGCGGGGGGTCCGAGCGATGGGCCGAAGCAGTATGCTGGAAAGGGGGCGTTCCGTTCCCACATGACGCGACGGCCGACACGCCCCCTCCATGTACCCCATAGAGATACATGGAGGGGGAGTGTCTGTCGCGGTTTTCTGCTGGGGATGAAACTTCACTTCCTGCAGACTGCCGGCCCGGCCCCTTCTAGGAGATCCCGGGGGGCCCCAGCACTCGGACCCCTGTGATCTATAACTTATCCCCTATGCTTTGGATAGGGGATAAGTTATTTTGCGCTGGAGTACTCCTTTAATTTCTATAACAATCTACGGGTCTATGTGTGGGCACAGCCTATGGTACCTCCAGCTACATGTCAGCCATGCAGACCCTGCTATTTACGTTACCATGTCATATGCAATTCAGGTGTAACATTGAGAATTTCGTGGCATACTCTTGGCTATGTTTAAAGGCATAGGCCGACATTTATCATTGTCTTTAGACTTTTTTGTGTCTAGAAAAGATGCAAAAAGGCGCAAGCAGGGTTTATATGCTCCTTTTGGTTTACACATTTCTGCTGATTTTGAGTTGCAATCCACTGATTTTGGCAATACACATGATATGGAAGGGTTTTATGAACAAAAGGTGCAAAGCCACTGAAAAGTCTCTAAACTACACCAGCCCAGACTTAGCTTTTTGGTGTATGTGAAGAGTAAAATTTCAGAAAATGTGACCTGCACAAAATGTATCAAATGCTCTGTGACCATTTAATAAATCTGGTGCTCCTACACATTACCAGGACACAAAAAAAAAAGGTGTAGAAAAATGCTTCACTTACACTACAATGATAAATGCCCCCCTCCCATTGTCTTCTCCTGCCAGCATCCAGTATTTATTACTTCGGTGTGGTGGAAAAGCGTAGAGACAACCAACATGGCTGCCTCTACAGGTGCCGTAGTGTAGTGTTCTGTGTAGTAACTCCTATGGGAAAATGTAATGCCACCATTACATATTGTATAGGATGCCTAGTTCTATCCATTTGTGCCCCCAGACCTCAAGACATGCCCCTTTGTATAAAGCTTGTATGGAGCCATGGAACAACTGTCTACATGACGATAAGAGTTAATGCGCAATGGCATTAGCCTATACAGCTCCATAGTAGAAAGCTATATACTGCTGTACATAATCAATTTGTACTAAAAGCATTTCATCTAGAGGAGACCATCACCGTCCATCCATTCATAGTTCCAGGGACCACACCACAATTTGTGATCAGTCAGATTTGCACTCATACATCTCTATGAAAGGCCTATAACAGCTATGTGCAAAATAGCACTGTGAGGGCCTATAGAAGATGTCACTGTTCTTAAAGTGGCTGCTGCCCATGGAGGGGCCTATAACTATATATGGGGGCATTTTAGAGTCTTAAAACTATATATGGTGGTAGTATAGGGGCCTACACCTACATATGCCGGCAGTGTACACCTAGTGGGAAATATAGCGGCCTACCATATATATGAGCGTAGTATAGAAAAATATTACTATATACAGTGATTACCTCAACTTACAATGGCCTCAACATACAATAGTTTCATCATACAATGGTCTTTTCTGGACCATTGTAACTTTAAACCAGACTCAACATACAATGCTACGGACAGTCCAGATCTGTGAAATGTGTCAATGGCTGGAAAATCTGACCAATTAGAATGGACATTTCACTGGTAGAACACCTGTATTACTGAAGTGTATGCACTGACTGTCTGGTAGTGCCTCCCTACAGTACAGGGTGGTACTACATGTTCTGTACTGCTCTTTTCCTGTGCCACAGTTAGCTGCTCATTTGGACACTAGGTGATGGAGGCTCCATTTAACTTTTTTGGGACACTGTGTGTACTGTACAGGACCTTATAGAAGCTCCTGTCCTCTACATATTGATTTACAGCTCCCAGCAGCTCTTTCTTACTTTTATACGTAAGGACTTGCTTTATCTGTATTAGTTATCTACTTATTTTTCTTTACTCCTCACTTTTTTCTGTTTTTGGATGACATTTCGGTGGCTTCAGAACCAATTACCAGGTTTCCATAGAGTTTTGGTGTCAACATACAATGGTTTAAACACACTATGGTCGTCCTGGAACCAATTAATATGGTAACTTGAGGGACCACTGTATGGGGGCATTAGATGGGCCTACAACTATATGAGGGCATAGAGGTGGCCTATAACTATATATGGGGCAGCATAGGGCCTTCAACTATAAATAGGGGAGTATGGGGCCTACAGCTACATATAGGGGCAGTATAGGGGCCCTCAACTATATATAAGGAGGCTGTATGGGTGCCTTCAACTACATATGGGGCAGTTTAGGGGCCTATAACTGTATATGGGGGCAGTATAGGGGCCTTCAATTATATATGGTGGCAGTATGGGGCCTACAAGTATATATGGTGGCAGTATGGGGCCCTACACACATTTATTTCGGGGCAGTATAGGGACCTACAATGGTATATGGGGCAGTATAGGGGTTTACAGCTTTAAAGGGTGGCAGTATAGTGGCCTACAACTATATAAGGGGTAGTATAGGGCCTACAATATGGTGGCAGCATGAGGGCCTAAAACTATATATGGGGTCCTATAGTTATATATGGTAGCAGTATAGGGGGCCTACATCTATATAAATGGGGGCAGTATAGGGGCATATTACTAAAATGGGGTACAGCATAGGGGCCTAAAACTATATATGAGGGCAGTATAGGGGCCTACAAGTATATATGGTGGCAGCATGAGGGCCTAAAACTATATATGAGGGCAGTATGGGGGCCTACAGTTATATATGGTAGCAGTGTGGGGGGCCTACATCTATATAAATGGGGGCAGTATAGGGGCATATTACTAAAATGGGAGACAGTATAGGGGCCTACAAGTATATATGGTGGCAGTATGAGGGCCTAAAACTATATATGAGGGCAGTATGGGGGCCTACAGTTATATATGGTAGCAGTATGGGGGGCCTACATCTATATAAATGGGGGCAGTATAGGGGCATATTACTAAAATGGGAGATAGTATAGGGGCCTAAAACTATATATGAGGACAGTATAGGGGCCTACAAGTATATATATATTTATGCTATCCAGATGTCCCATTTTTGTTTAGCCATGATCAGCCTAATAGTAGATAAAATTGAAAAAAAAGGGATTGCAGATAAATTGGTGGTAAATACATATTTTGAAAAAAAGGTATTTATGTGTCCATTATTGTGGATCCCTTCATGTTAAATTCTGTGTGAACATTTTAACATATTAGAAAAGTTGAACACCTGCCTATAATTGTGTTAATTTGATTGCGCAAACAAATATATAAACATAAATATTTTTCAAGTGGCTCAGGGCATAGATAGAACATATATACATATATAGAGGGAGATTTATGAAAATCCGTTCAGAGGAAAAGTTGCTGAGTTGCCCATAGCAACCAATTACATTGCTTCTTCCATTTTTGAAAAGGCCTGTGAAAAATGAAAGAAGCGATCTGATTGGTTGCTATGGACAACTCATCAACTGGACAGGTTTTGATAATTCTCCCCTATAGAGTGTACCCAAAGAGTGACAGGTGAGTCACAGAGGTGCAGGTCTATGTAAATAGCTGGAAATATAGGGGGAGATTTATCAAAACCTGTTCAGAGGAAAAGTTGCCCAGTTGCCCATAGCAACCAATCAGATTGCTTCTTTCATTTTTAACAAGGCCTCTGCAAAATGAAAGAAGCAATCTGATTGGTTGCTATGGGCAACTGGGCAACTTTTCCCTTGCACAGGTTTTGATAACTCTCCCCCATAGATCCTAAATTCATAACTACATAATAGGCCAAAACATAATGTATAAATAGAAAAGGATCATATACTGTACATTGTAGTACTACCAAATTGATTCTTATAAGGTGCATATGCCGATAGACAAACAGATCACTATGGGGGAGATTTATCAAAACCTGTACAGAGGAAAACTTGCCCAGTTGCCCATAGCAACCAATCAGATTGCTTCTTTCATTTTTCACAGGCCTACATAAAAATGAAAGAAGCGAGCTGATTGGTTGCTATGGGCAACTGGGCAAGTTTTCCTCTGCACAGGTTTTGATAAATCTCCCCCTATGAGACTATCAACATTATGTGCACGTGCCTATAAATGACCAAACTGCTATTGCATACTGATAGCGGTGAGCATCGATTGTTACAGCTCCATGCAAAATGGAACTGTCAGGGTCTATAGTACACGAAAAAGAAAAAGGGGGTTGGCAGGTGAATTGGTGTTAAATACAGCAAAAAGGAAAATGTTATTTCCTTGTTCAAAATTCTGGATCCCTTCATGTTAAATTCAGTGTGAAGGCTTTAACATAATAGAAAAGTGTTGATTAAAAAGCGAGGAATAAGCAGGCCTGTCGCCTTGTTTTTCTAATGTTCTTTTACGTAGTTTAATCCTTTCAGGAAACATTTTAGCTTTTTGTTTTACATTCTGTACTACACCCACACATACCGGGGACAACCCATATGAAGGCAATTAGCCTAGGTTTTTGGGGTAGGAAAGGAATATCCTAACTTGAGACACAGTATCCATATTTTTCTTGTAGATTTGACATCTTTGTGAACGTTTGTCTTTTGTGTAGTGAAATCAAACCAGGAAATGTCAGTCTCGTGGTTGTAAAGAGATGTCACCAAAAGTATTCAGTATGGCTACTAACCATATGGATGATTAAAGGAGTTGTCCCATCTTATTAGGCTATGGTGCAAAGGGTGACATCTATTGCTTTTTAGCGCCTTCATGTTTCTACATACATGTGAATTGGCACCAGGCAGAGTAAATGCCACAGCTTCCCCTGGCAATGACAGATGGTAGTCTGTTCTAGTAAACATAGAATGTGTCAGCAAAAAAGAACCATTCGACCCATCTAGTCTGACCAATATTTTGAATTCTGACAATAGTCCCTGGCCTTATCTTATATGAACTATGTTTGGTCTTCTAAAGTTAATGGGTCCACTGAGTGGTGCAGCTCCAGGTCTACTCTTGTGCAGATTTAGTGTTGACACTCTTATAAAGATACAGACCTGGGATTTATTTTTGGTCTGAGTTCTTCTTATATTATTTGCTCTGGTGGAAGAGAAAATGAAATTCACGATGGTCATGTTCACTTCTGTTACCTTTATGGAAAATGAAGATGGAATGCCCGAGAGTATTCCCTTGGCACAGCAGTTGACAGGGGGTTACCAAACACCATCATTGCAAGGTAAATTTTAACATAACCTGTGGTGGACAATTTTCAAATGAAAGCCCTTTATCACCCAAGAGCTTTTTCGACAATAGTAATGTCATCATCATATACAGTAGCTCCTTTTTCTCCAGTAATTGTGATGAACCAATAGATTCATTAACAGAGACCATAGGAAGCATTGGTGGGTCATCATGGTGACAGGGACCTTGTTCAGGGAAACATATGGAACAAAACAGACCGCAGTGATGGTGAGTGTGCATGATATGGCAAAAAAATAATAATTTGGAGTGCTTGTTTAGAGCTTATAGATTCCTAGCAGAGAAGTCGGCGTTGCCCAGTGTTCCTACCTAAACCTTTTGGGAGAGGAAAAGCAACATAGGAGGACACTTATATCCTGTCTTCATATCCCAACCTCATATCCTGTCCTCATATGCTGACCTTATATTCCGACCTCATATAAATATTCTCATATCATATCCTTATATCCTGTACTCATATTTCTTCCTCAGGTGGGGCTGAGTTGCGAAGCAGAGATTGGACCGGAGATACAAGGGTGTGTGGCTTTGCAGGGGCATGGCTTTGTGGGGAAAGGCGTGGATTGCAAGCTGGATCAACACAGAAAACGGTCAAAAATAGAAGTGGGCATGGTTGTATAAATGGTGGATGGCAAGTAAGCCGGACCAGCACACAATAAAGCGCCGAAAATAAAAGGGGATGTGACTTGTGGAATGGGCAGGGCTTTCAAGCTGGAATGACTCAGTAAGGTTGGGCTGAGCAATGATGAAGAGATTGTGGATCTGTGATGTGGGTGTATTGGGCAAAAGTAGTGTTTTCAGCCTTTAGCCAAAACAAAAAATGTCCGACGCACTTACCAAGAGATGAAGTGGAGCTTGTGGAGTAAGGTATCGGATGTCCCATACACATGGGACTTCAGAGAAAGACCCCACCCTCACAAATTGGGGTGGGTTAGGATTTAACTATTCTATATTTTTAGTTGACATATAAGTCACATGTATACTAACAACAAAAATACAGTACCTCCAGCTGTTTGGAATTGATGCTGAAACATACATGCATACACACAACATATGTTGTAGCAAATAAAATGGCACAGTGCAGGACTTGATGTCTGTGGATAACTGCAGGTGCTCAGCTTGTCAAAAGACCCAACCTAAAAAAAGAAAGAACATTCCTGAGTGGAAATGTCCAAATTGGGACCAATTAGCATTTTCCCCTGTCTGGTTTGTTATGAGATTCATTAGTGTTCCAAGGTCTTAGGTGTAAATGAGGAGCCGGTGTCTTAAATTTAGTGTTATTGCTCTCACATTCTCCAATTTTGATAACTGAAAGTTCAATATGCCACCTCATGACAAAGAACTATCTGAGCATCTGAAAAAGGCTCTACATAAAGGTTTTCCAAGACCCTGAAAGTGAGCTGCAGGACATACAGCAGACAGAAAAGGCCTCAACATGGTTGACCAACATGGTTGACCAAAAAGTTTAGTACACATGCTCAGCGTCATATCCAGAGGTTGTCTTTGGGTAATAGACATATGAGTACTGCCAGCATTGCTGCAGAGGTTGAAAGGGTGGGGGTTCAGCCTGTCAGTGCTCAGACCATAGGCCGCACACTGCATGAAATTGGTCTGAAAGCCTCTTCTAATGATGAGGCACACGTAAGCCAGCAAACAGTATGTTGAAGGCATGCAGACTAAGGACATGGATTACTGGAACCATGTCCTGTGGTCCAGTGAGACCATGATAAACCTATTTGGCTCAGATGGTGTCAAGCGTGTGTGGCAGCAACCAGATGAGGAGTACAAAGACACTTAAGCATGGTGGTGGGAGTGTCATGGTCTGGGCCTGCATGAGTGCTGCTGGCACTGGGGGGGGGATAAAGTTTATTAAGAGAACCATGAATACTACCATGTACTCTTGATTGACTGGTCAAACATGTCTAAACCCTATTGAGCATCTTTGGGGCATCCTCAAATTGAAGGTGGGGGAGCACAAGGTCCCTAACATCCACCAGCTATATGATAAAGTCCTTGAGGAGATGAAGAGGGGTCCAGTGGCAACCTGTGACGCTCTGGTGAACTCCAGGACCAAGAGGCTTAAAGGAAATCTGTCACCAGTGTCACCGGCACTAACCTGTCGGTACCGACAGGTAGTGCAGGTGACACAGCGATGACAACAGTACTTACCTTGTCCCATTCTGTGAAGGGGATCTCCGGTAATATCCTCCGTTAACTTCAGCTCCGGCCCGGCTTGGGGCACGGGTGGAGCTTAGTGACATCACCGCTGCTGTTCTCCAGTAGCGGGAGCCAGCAGAGAGCAGTAGAGGCTTGGCACATGGGTGGAGCTTAGTGAAGTCACCTCTGCTGGGTCCCACTAGAGATCAGCAGCGGTGATGTCACTAAGCTCTGCCCATGCCCCAAGCCAGCCGGAGTTGAAGTTAACGGAGGAGATTACCGGAGATCCCCTGCACGGAACGGGACAAGGTGAGTACCGTTGTCATCAGTGTCACCTCCACTACCTGTCGGTACCGACAGGTTAGTGCAGGTGACACTGGTGACAGATTTCCTTTTAGGCAGCACTGGAAAATAATAGTGAACCCCCAAAATATCGACACTTCCACTACTTTACATTGTGTCATTTCTTTAGTGTTGTCACATGAAAAGATATAATAAAATATTAACAAAAACTTGAGGGTGAACTTACATATGTGAGATATTGTATAAATATATTATCTCTCTCTCTCTCCATATACAGTGTGTATATATATATATATATATATATATATATATAAAATGTGTTTATTTATTTTACTTCATGGCAACAGTGAACATTAGACGTCTTGTGATAAGGAGACGCACATGGTGAAATTACTTAGGTCAGCAGACATATCCTATTACAGCAGGTAGGAAAGGCCAGACTGGGTGGGACAAGAGGATTGTTTTTCATCTATACATACATTCCATAATGGAAAACAGTTCTGTACATACGTGGGGAGAGATCTAGCCCGTCCCCTTCACCCTCACCTTACATTACCTGAGCTGTGCACATTTTACAGACATTGAATGAAGATTTTATAGATGTGTCACATAAAGCAAGGTGTAAACAAGTGGAATATTGTAAACCTGACCGCAAGAACCTACAAAACATTTGCACAACATATTTATATAGGGAAGTAAAGTGAAGAAAAAAAAGAGAACATTTCATATCAAGTACTAAGACTAAGTAGAGGAGGCAAGGTGTGTCCTAAGGAACCCACTATGAGAATATTTAAGGGGTATTCCATGGGTATTATGATTGGTTGACTGGGCAGTAACTTTGGGGTTGATGCATCATAGGGACAAGTAAACAGCGGTGACCGTAGGAGACCGAGATTGCCATTTCTTTTCTTTTTCTTATATTTCCCTAAAAGGCTTATAAAGTTCTGATATTGTTAAATCATACGTCCAACATTCTTTGTCTCCATGGTAACAGACTAAGGACAAACCTTGCGTAGTTCGTAGACTTAGACCTTACTATTTAAACAGGCATGGCCGTAAATGTTGGCACTCCTGAAATTTTTCTAGAAAATGTCACAGAAAATGATTGCAGTAACACATGTTTTGCTATACACATGTTTGTTCCCTTTGTGTGTATTGGAACTAAACCAAAAAAGGGAGGAAAAAAAGCGCTGGACAAAATTATTGACACCCTTTCAAAATTGTGGAAAAATAAGATTGTTTCAAGCATGTGATGCCTCCTTTAAACTCACCTGGGGCAAGTAACAGGTGTGGGCAATGTAAAAAAATCACACCTGAAAGCCGATAAAAAGGAGAGAAGTTCACTTAGTCTTTGCATTGTGTGTCTGTGTGTGCCACACTAAGCACGGACAACAGAAAGAGGAGAAGATAACTATCTGAGGACTTTGTTGAAAAATATCACCAATGTCAAGGTTACAAGTCCATCTCCAGAGATCTAGATTTGCCTTTGTCCACAGTGCGCAACATTATCAAGAAGTTTGCAATCCATGGCACTCTAGCTAATCTCCCTGGGCCTGGATGGAAGAGAAAAATTGATGAAAGGTGTCAACACAGGATAGTCCGGATGGTGGATAAGCAGCCCCAAACAAGTTCCAAAGATATTCAATCTGTCCTGCAGGCTCAGGGAGCATCAGTGTCAGTGCGAACTATCTGTCGACATTTAAATGAAATGAAACCCTATGGAAGGAGACCCAGGAGGACCCCACTGCTGATACAGAGACATAAAAAAAGCAAGACTACATTTTGCCAAAATGAACTTGAGTAAGCCAAAATCCTTCTGGGAAAACGTCTTGTGGACAGATGAGACTAAGATAGAGCTTTTTGGTAAAGCACATCATTCTACTGTTTACCGAAAACAGAATGAGGCCTACAAAGAAAAGAACACAGTACCTACAGTGAAATATGGTGGAGGTTCAATGATGTTTTGGGGTTGTTTTGCTGCCTCTGGCACTGGGTGCCTTGAATGTGTGCAAGGCATCATGAAATCTGAGGATTACCAACGGATTTTGGGTCGCACTGTACAGCCCAGTGTCAGAAAGCTGGGTTTACGTCTGAGATCTTGGGTTTTCCAGCAGGACAATGACCACAAACATACGTCAAAAAGGGAATCCAAGTAGAAAAAACAGACATGGCCGCACATCCACAATTTTGCATTTGTGTAAGGGAGCATCAGTGTCAGCGGAGGATGACCAACGGATTTTGGGTCGCACTGTACAGCCCAGCGTCAGAAAGCTGGGTTTGTGTCCGAGATCCTGGGTCTTTCAGCAGGACAATGACCCCAAACATACGTCAAAAAGCACCCAGAAATGGAGGGCAACAAAGTGCTGGAGAGTTCTGAAGTGGCCAGCAATGAGTCCAGATCTAAATCTCATTGAACACCTGTGGAGAGATCTTAAAATTGCTGTTGGGAAAAGGCACCCTTCCAATAAGAGAGACCTGTATCAGTTTGAAAAGGAAGAGTGGTCCAACATGCCGGCTGAGAGGTGTAAGAAGCTTATTGATGGTTATAGGAAACCACTGATTTCATTTATTTTTTCCAAAGGGTGTGCAACCAAATATTAACGGGGTACTCCGGTGAAAACCTTTTTTCTTATAAATCATCTGGTGCCAGAAAGGTAAACATATTTGTAAATTACTTTGTCAGGCCCAAGGCCTGATTATGGAAACATACATGTGTTTTTATAAGACATGGGTGAGGGGTCATTCAGATGGTGTATCCTTTGTTTTTGTGTATTGCATTTTATTGGGGGGTCTGGCTGTTTGTTTGTATCTCCTTTGAAGTCATGCACTCTGGTCTCATCATATGATCAAAGAGATAAGGGGTCAGGAAGAGAGATGCCCCACCTGGTGGGATCAGAGGGGAGGGGGGGAAAGGAGTTTCCCTCCAAAGAAGCAGATAAGACTTAAAATGCTGGACTCAACTGTTGTTCAAGGCTGTGCCACAAGCTGACAAGACCATCCTAAGAACAGCTGGAACTCACTCTCATGGACTGCTAAATCATCATGCTGTAAGAACTTCATCTTTTGTTTTCTGAACTTGCCTTGCTAAACTCTTTCATATTTTTGTAACTGTATGTCATTTGTTTATTTTTATGCATAGCACTGTGATACCTTTTATCAGATTAAATGTTTAATTAATAATCTCTGGTCTTTGATCTCTAAATATAGGAGCTCACCTTTCTGAAGGCAGCTCTGGTGGAAACACGTTTATCTAAGGGTTAATTTGGTGACCTGCTAGGACTAGTAGTGGATACCCAGAGGTCTGGCGGCCTTAACCCTTGCACCATCACAATCTCTCTAGCATCTTGGCTGGACCGATAGGGTGTGATCGTGACAACTGGTGGCAGCGGTGGGATTCGAACCCACGCCCCCGAAGAGACTGGAGAAAGTATTTACCCCATCTGTTATTTGCTTACAGGGAGGTACCCCAAGAGTCTACAGGTTTTTCTCCCTTTGAATTATTATATGGTCACAAAGTGCGGGGACCCCGAGATTTAGTTAGGGAAGAATGGGAAGGGGGGCTACATGCCCCTGAGACTTCTGTGGTGGAGTGTGTATGTTCTGAGATTCAGGGACAGGATGCAGGCCACTGACTGGGCTGGTACATGACAACCTCACAGCAGCACAGTCCAGGCAGAAGCACTGATATGATCGCAATGCAAGGGACCGGGTCTATGAAGTGGGACAGAAGGTAATGGTTCTGAACCCCATCAGGCAGAATAAGTTGCAGGCCGCCTGGGAGGGTCCCTTCCCCATTCTGCAGCGCCTAGAACCCACCACATATGTAGTTGCTCTTGATGAGAAAGGTCAGAGGCAGAGACAGTACCACATTAATATGCTAAAGGCATACTATGACCCTGAGGAGGTGGTACTCAGTGTATGCAGTGCACCAGAGAAAGGGCTGGGTAGTGATCCCCTACTGGACCTAGTGGAGGAAGCTAAGAGCCAGGGATCCCTTCAGGATGTGGAGATCAATCCACAGCTCTCAGAGGAAAGAAATAGGCAGCTAAGTCAGGTACTAGGCCGCTTCAGTGCCACCTTTACTGGGAAGCCAGGGCGAACTACTCTAGCCACCCATCATGTTGATACAGGGGACCAGCCACCGCTAAGACAGGTAGCCTACCGGGTATTTCCAGAGGTAAAGTCAAAATATACACAAGGAGATTGAGGACATGTTGAAGTTAGGGGTAATTAAGAAGTCAAAAAGCCCTTGGGCCTCCCCAGTAGTTCTGGTGCCTAAAAAAGACAAATCTACTAGGTTCTGTGTGGATTACAGAAGGTTAAATGCTGTCACTACCTTTGATGCATACCCTATGCCCAGAATAGATGAACTACTTGATCAGCTAGCAGGTTCCCAATATGTGACTATCATGGATTTAAGCTGAGGGTACTGGCAGATCCCGGTCAGCCTTTATCACTCCCTTTGAGTTGTTTGAGTGCTGTGTCATGCCTTTTGGGATGAAAAATGCCCCAGCCACTTTCCAACGACTGGTTGATCAGCTGCTAGAGAGCCACAGGGAATACGCCGTGGCATACTTAGATGATATTGCCATATTCAGCAAGACCTGGGAGGAGCACCTGATTCACCTGGGCAAGGTGGTAAAGCAAATAGCTGAGGCAGGGCTTACCATAAAACCAGAAAAGTGTCAAGTTGACATGACAGAAGTGCAGTATCTAGGACATAGGGTAGGAGGAGGGTCCCTACGCCCTGAGCCCAGTAAGGTGGAGTCTATTATGGCCTGGCCAATTCCTAAGACCAAAAAGCAGGTCATGTCCTTTTTGGGGACTGCAGGGTATTATCGTAGATTTGTCCCAGACTATAGTAAGAAAGCAAAACCTCTCACAGACTTGACAAAAAAGAAGGTGTCCAAGCAAATTACCTGGACTGAGGATTATGATAAGTCCTTCATTGACCTCAAGACTGCATTGCCCAACTCTCCGGTCCTCCAGGCCCCAGATTTCAGTAGGTAGGATGTTTGTGGTACAAACAGATGCTTCCAATATTGGGCTGGGGGCTTTTCTTAGCCAAGTAAACTCCAATGGAGAAGAACACCCCATACTCTACCTTAGTAGGAAGCTATTGCCTAGAGAAGTGGCCTATGCGGTCATAGAGAAGGAATGTCTAGCTGTGGTCTGGGCTTTGCAAAAATTACAGCCATACCTGTACAGCAGGGATTTTACTGTCATAACTAATCACAACCCTCTACATTGGTTGGACAGAGTGTCAGGTAACAATGGAAAATTGCTTCGCTGGAGTCTTATCCTCCAACAATATAATTTCACCGTCCAACACAGGAAAGGAAGCCTGTATCAAAATGCAGATGGATTATCGCGTCAGGGAGAAATAGACGGTTAATGGAGACAGATCTATCAGCCTGGAAGAGATGAGATCTCTCTGTCTCCATCTTAAGGGGGAGGTGTCAGGCCCAAGGCCTGATTATGGAAACATACATGTGTTTTATAAGACATGGGTGAGGGGTCATTCAGATGGTGTATCCTTGGTTTTTTGTGTATTGCATTTTATTGGGGGGTCTGGCTGTTTGTTTGTATCTCCTTTGAAGTCATGCACTCTGGTCTCATCATATGATCAAAGAGATAAGGGGTCAGGAAGAGAGATGCCCCACCTGGTGGGATCAGAGGGGAGGGGGGAATGGAGTTTCCCTCCAAAGAAGCAGATAAGACTTAAAATGCTGGACTCAACTGTTGTTCAAGGCTGTGCCACAAGCTGACAAGACCATCCTAAGAACAGCTGGAACTCACTCTCATGGACTGCTAAATCATCATGCTGTAAGAACTTCATTTTTTGTTTTCTACACTTGCCTTCCTAAACTCTTTCATATTTTTGTAACTGTATGTCATTTGTTTATTTTTATGCATAGCACTGTGATACCTTTTATCACATTAAATGTTTAATTAATCAGCTCTGGTCTTTGATCTCTAAATATAGGAGCTCACTTTTCTGAAGGCAGCTCTGGTGGAAACACGTTTATCTAAGGGTTAATTTGGTGACTTGCTGGGACTAGTAGTGGATACCCAGAGGTCTGGTGGCCTTAACTCTTGCACCATCACACTCTCTCTAGCATCTTGGCTGGACCGATATGGTGTGATCGTGACATACTTCTATTAAAAAATCTTAATTCTTCCAGTACTTATTAGCTGCTGAATACTACAGAGGAAATTCCTTTCTTTTTGAAACACTGATGACATCACGAGCACAGTGCTCTCTGCTGACATCTATGTCCATTTTAGTAACCGTGCATAGCAGATGTTTGCTAAGGGCAGCATGGTGGCTCAGTGGTTAGCACTACTTACTTGCAGTGCTGGGGCCTTGGGTTCAAATCCCACTAAGGACAACAATAAAGAAAGACTTATTATTATTATAATAACGTCAGCAGAGAGCACTGTGCTCGTGATGCCATCAGAGAGCATTCCAAAAAGAGAAGATTTCCTCTGTAGTATTCAGCAGCTTATAAGTACAGGAAGGGTTAAGATTTTTTAATAGAAGTAATTTACAAATCTGTTTAACTTTCCGGAGCCAGTTGATTTAAAAGAAAAAAGGTTTTCACCGGAGTACCCCTTTAACCCCTTCCCGCTATTGGACGTATGCATACGTCCAGGCGAATTACACGTTCGCGCAAATGGACGTATGCATATGTCCAAGCGATCTCCTGCTCTGCCGCGGGCAGCGCAGGAGATCGCGGGTGGGACTCAGCTGTCAATCACAGCCGGAGTCCCACCGCAGCTGCCGGGGCCGCGATCGCGCCGGTCCCGGCAGCATTAACCCCATAGATGCCGTGATCAGTTCTGATATCGGCATCTACGGTGTTTGCAGGGGGAGCGCTCTCCCCCTGCCCATCAATCGCGGCGCCACGATAAAATAAGGGGGATCGGGGGTGTCCAAGACACCCTCGATCCTCCTTGAAGAGATAGGAGTGAGGTGGCAGGGTTGCCACCCCTCCTATCCCTGCTATTGATCGGCGGAGCGGCCGACCAATAGCAGACTGGGGGCGGGGGGGTTAAAGTTCGGTTCCCCCCGCTATGCCCACCCATCGGTGTCCGGGCACAGCGGGGGGAACCGTGTAATAGCGGCGGCGGCGGCGGCTGTGATTACGGCGGCGGTGGAGGTAAGTATGACGCCGCGTGTCCAGAGTCTGTTGCCTAGCAACATCTGCAGGGCGACAGTTTAGAGAGTGGTCTCTAAACTGTCGCCCTCCAGATGTTGCAAAACTACAACTCCCACCATGCCTTGACAGCTGTTTGCTGTGTTGGCATGCTGGGAGTTGTAGTTTTGCAAGATTTAGAGGGGTTCAGGCTGGAGATCACTGACAGTGGTCTCTAAACTGTAGCCCTCCAGATATTACAAAACTACAACTCCCAGCATGCCCAGACAGCAGTTTGCTGTCTTAGCATGCTGAAATTTGTAGTTTTGCAACATCTGGAGGGCCACAGTTTAGAGACCACTGTCAGTGATCTCCAGCCTGAACCCCTCTAAATCTTGCAAAACTACAACTCCCAGCATTCAGGAACAGCAAATGGCTGTCTCGGCATGCTGGGAGTTGTACTTGCGTGCCTCCAGCTGTTGCATAACTACATCTCCCAGCATTCCCTTTGGCAATCAGTACATGCTGAGAGTTGTAGTTCTGCAACAGCTGGAGGCACACTGGTTGGGAAATACCGAGTTAGGTAATAGGTTCTATTACCTAACTCAGTATTTTCCAACCAGTGTGCCTCCAGCTGTTGCAAAACTACAACTCCCAGCATGCACATTCTGTCAGTGCATGCTGGGAGTTGTAGTTCCCCCCCCAGGTTACATTCACACTGGCGACGGATTACAGTGAGTTCCCTGCTTCAAGTTTGAGCTGCAGCCGCAGCTCAAACTCCTAGCGGGAGACTCAGTGTAATCCGCCGTCAGTGTGAATGTAACCTAAAAACACTACACTACACTAACATAAAATAAAGAGTAAAACACTACATATACACACGTACACTGCCCCCCCCCCACCACCACCACCCCTTCCCCCCCAATAAAAATGAAAAACGTATCCTACAGCAGTGTTTCCAAAACGGAGCCTCCAGCTGTTGCAAAACAAAAACTCCCAGCATTTCCGGACAGCCATTGACTGTCCAAGCATGCTGGGAGTTTAGCAACAGCTGGAGGCACCCTGTTTGAGAATCACTGGTGTAGAATACCCCTATGTCCACCCCTATGCAAATCCCTAATTTAGGCCTCAAATGCACATGGCGCTCTCACTTCGGAGCCCTGGCGTATTTCAAGGCAACAGTTTAGGGCCACATATGGGGTATTTCCGTACTCGGGAGAAATTGCCTAACAAGTTTTGGGGGGCTTTTTCTCCTTTTACCCCTTATGAAAAGGTAAAGTTGGGGTCTACACCAGCATGTTAGTGTAAAAAAACAAACATTTTTGTACACTAACATACTGGTGTTGCCCCATACTTTAAAATTTCACAAGCGGTAAAAGAAAAAAAGCCTCCAAAATTTGTAACGCAATTTCTCCTGAGGACGGAGATACCCCATATGTGGGCGCAAAGTGTTCTGGGGGCGCACAACAAGGCTCAGAAGGGAGAGTGCACCATGTAAATTTGAGGTCTAAATTGGTGATTTGCACAGGGGTGGCTGATTTTACAGCGGTTCTGACATAAGTGCAAAACAATAAATACCCACATGTGACCCCATTTTGGAAACTACACCCCTCACGGAATGTAACAAGGGGTACAGTGAGCATTTACACCCCACAGGTGTCTGACAGATCTTTGAAACAGGGGTCTGTGAAAATGAAAAATAAAATTTTTAATTTGCACAGCCCACTGTTCCAAAGATCCGTCAAATGCCAGTGGGGTGTAAATTCTCCCTGCACCCCTTATTACCTTCCGTGAGGGGTGTAGTTTTAAAAATGGGGTCACATGTGGGGGGTCCACTGTTCTGGCACCATGGGGGGGCTTTGGAAATGCACATGGCCAAATTCTCTCTCCAAAAGCTCAATGATGCTCCTTCTCTTCTGAGCATTGTAGTTCGCCCCCAGTGCACTTCACGTCCACTTATTGGGTATTTCCATACTCAGAAGAGATGGGGTTACAAATTTTGGGGGGTATTTTCTGCTATTATCCCTTGTAAAAATGTAAAATTTGGGGGAAAACAAGCATTTTAGTGTAAAAAAATTTTTTTTTTTTTTTACATATGCAAAAGTTGTGAAACACCTGTGGGGTATTAAGGTTCACTTTACCCCTTGTTACGTTCCCCAAGGGGTCTAGTTTCCAAAATGGTATGCCATGTGTTTTTTTTTTCTGTCCGGGCACCATAGGTGCTTCCTAAATGCGGCATGCCCCCAGAGCAAAATTTGCTTCCAAAAAGCCAAATGTGACTCCTTCTTTTCTGAGACCTGTAGTGCGCCAGCAGAGCACTTTTCATCCCCATATTGGGTGTTTTCTGAATCGGGAGAAATTGGGCTTCAAATTTTGGGGGGTATTTTCTGCTATTACCTTTTTTTAAAATGTAAAATTTTTGCTAAACCAAGCATTTTTGGTAAAAAAATAATTTTTTTTTTTACATATGCAAAAGTCGTGAAACACCTGTGGGGTATTAAGGTTCACTTTATCCCTTGTTACGTTCCTCAAGGAGTCTAGTTTCCAAAATGGTATGCCATGTCGTTTTTTTTGCTGTCCTGGCACCATAGGGGCTTCCTAAATGCGACATGCCCCCCGAGCAAAATTTGCTCTCAAAAAGCCAAATATGACTCCTTCTCTTCTGAGCATTGTAGTTTGCCCGTAATGCACTTCAGGTCAACTTATGGGGTACCTCCATACTCAGAAGAGATGGGGTTACAAATTTTGGGGGGTATTTTCTGCTATTAACAGTTGCAAAAATGTGAAATTTGGGGGGAAACACACATTTTAGTCAAATTTTTTTTTTTTTTTACATATGCAAAAGTTATGAAACACCTGTGGGGTATTAAGGCTCACTTAATTCCTTGTTACGTTCCTCAAGGGGTCTAGTTTCCAAAATGGTATGCCATGTTTTTTTTTTGCTGTTTTGGCACCATAGGGGCTTCCTAAATGCAACATGCCCCCAAAAAACCATTTCAGAAAAACGTACTCTCCAAAATCCCCTTATCGCTCCTTCGCTTCTGAGCCCTCTACTGCGCCCGCCGAACAATTTACATAGACATATGAGGTATGTGCTTACTCGAGAGAAATTGGGCTACAAATTCAAGTATAAATTTTATCCTTTTACCCCTTGTAAAAATTCAAAAATTGGGTCTACAAGAACATGCAAGTGTAAAAAATGAAGATTTTGAATTTTCTCCTTCACTTTGCTGCTTTTCCTGTGAAACACCTAAAGGGTTAAAACGCTTACTGAATGTCATTTTGAATACTTTGGGGGGTGTAGTTTTTATAATGGGGTCTTTTATGGGGTATTTCTAATATGAAGACCCTTCAAATCCACTTCAAACCTGAACTGGTCCATGAAAAATAGCGAGTTTGAAAATTTTGTGAAAAATTGTAAAATTGCTTCTGAACTTTGAAGCCCTCTGGTGTCTTCCAAAAGTAAAAACTCATAAATTTTATGATGAAAATATAAAGTAGACATATTGTATATGTGAATCCAAAAAAAAAATATTTGGAATATCCATTTTCCTTACAAACAGAGAGCTTCAAAGTTAGAAAAATGCTAAATTTTCAATTTTTTCATCAAATTTGGGGATTTTTCACCAAGAAAGGATGCAAGTTACCACAAAAATTTACCACTATGTTAAAGTAGAATATGTCACGAAAAAACAATATCGGAATCAGATTGATAAAAAAAGCATTCCAGAGTTATTAATGTTTAAAGTGACAGTGGTCAGATGTGCAAAAAAGGGCTGCGTCCTAGAGGTGAAAATGGGCTGTGTCCTTCAGGGGTTAAGTTAAGGGTGCTAATAATTTTGTCCAGACCATTTTTGGAGTTTGGTTGTGACATTATGTCCAATTTGCTTTTTTCCTCCTTTTTTTGGTTTAATTCCAATACACACAAAGGGAATAAACATGTGTATAGCAAAACATGTGTTACTGCAATCCTTTCCTGTGAAAAATACTTAATTTTCTTGAAAAATTTCAGGGGTGCCAACATTTACAGCCATGACTGTATATGGATATTTTTATTGCTGATTATGCCAGGGGCCAGGAATTTTATGTCCATTCAAGAAGGTATTTTATATAACATTGTTAGGGATCTGACTGCACAACTGCTCACAATAGCTGATGGGACCCTCTCAGTCTTAGCTGCTGGACCCCATTTCATCACTATGCAAAACTACCACCATCATTGACCCAGACACTCACGCCCTACTGCAATAGTCGAGTAGGTCACTATGCTGGTTGATGTGGTGAAGTTTATACAATAATATATTAATATATATAGCTACCAAGTCGAGCAGCTGCTGTAAAGGGCCCAGAAAGATCAAATCTGTAATCTTGTGTAAGAACATTGGGGGGAGGGGGGTGATTACAAAGAGTTGCTGTGGTATGGGTTTTTTTATTCATTTTTTATGCTTTGATTTTCAACTAAGTGCGCCAAATTTACGTAAAGTCACACGTCGGGCTATAAATTTGGTGCAATTTGAGAAATGCCTGTGTATTTTTACATTTACCCACCTTTCAGGTATTAGCGCCAGGAAGCTGTTTCAGAGATGACTCCTTTTGTGTTACTCCAAGGCATGTTAGTAGTTTTATTATGGGGGGAGATTTATCATAACCTGTCCAGAGGAACAGTTGCCCAGTTGCCCATAGCAACCAATCAGCTCGCTTCTTTCATTTTTAACAAGGCCTCTGCAAAATGAAAGAAGCGATCTGATTCGTTGCTATGGGCAACTGGACAACATTTCCTTTGCACAGGTTTTGATAAATCTCCTCCATTGTGAATGTCCTTTAGTTCACATTTTATCTCTTTTAGCTATGAGAATATCAATGTCATTTAGTATTTTTTCAAAGAAAAAGGCGGTATGCTTCTATTAAGGTGGAATTCAAAAGATGCGTTGTAATGTGTGTTTTGTAAGCTATTTTTTAATTAGTGGGGTGGTGGTTTGCATCCTTTTTGGTGGGTTGCGCCATATGATGCGACTTTTCTTTTTTTAAAGTCGGAGTTTCGTGAATCCCTGACCACTGCAAAAACACAACTCGAAACACGTCAAGAACACACGTAAATGAAAACTCGCACAAAAAGTCACAAAAAAACACTGCGCCAAAAGATTGCGCTAAATATATATTGTATTTTTTCAAAGAAAAAGGTGGTATGCTTCTATTAAGGTGGAATTCAAAAGATGCATTGTAATGTGTGTTTTGGAAGCTATTTTTTAATTGGTGGGGTGGTGGTTTGCACCCTTTTTGGTGGGTTGCGCCATATGATGCGACTTTTTTTTTTTTTTTTTTTTTTAAGTCGGAGTTTTGTGAATCCCTGACCACTGCAAAAACACAACTCAAAACACGTCAAGAACACACGTAAATGAAAAGTCGCACAAAAAGTCACAAAAAAAACACTGCGCCAACAGATTGCGCCAAATATATACTTAAACAAAAAAGGGTGAAACGCTTCATAAATACCAACCCGTTGTCTCTAAGGAATTACTTATGTGATCCCGGAGAGAATGATATCTACATCAATGTTCTTCAACCTGCGGCTTTCTGGCTGTTGCAAAACTATGACTCCCATCATGCCCTGACAGCCGGTGGCTGTCAGGGCATGATGGGAGTTATAGTTTTGCAAAGGCTGGAGAGTCACAGGTTGGGGGACACCGACCATAGAGAAGGTTTACATTGACCAGTAAGGCATTTATGGCTTTCTGTATATAGACTATGATTTTGCAATCTTGCACTATACATTTGCCCCGTCTTCTTCTTAGACATGACAGGAGATCTGTTGGGTCTGACCCTACTTCACCTTCTTATTTAAGGGGTAAGCCTTGACTAGTTGCTGACTGAAGACACGTAAAAAGCAGACAGGTCTAAATATAGGCCGTGTAACCAATCTCTCATGGTCTGCAGAGGATAAACTTAACACATCCTCACCGTCATAAACTGTTATAACAAGGGTCATAAACCCATCAAGGTTGTGTGTCTAACACGGCAATGACTCCCTATACAGGAAAAACAGTGATTAACCGTATGTGCTTATTCACCCACCAAAGAGCTGAAGGAATTGTGGCGTGATCTTGTCTTACATGGGGAGATTATGCAAGATAAACCAGACAACATGCCACAATAGCAGACAGACAAACCCCAAAAAATCTGTAGGAGACTTCCTGGTGCGAGTATGTTTTGCTAATGACTTATCAAGGGGGGGGGGGGGTTCCCTTTTCATTATCTGCAGATACATCTGCCCTACCTAAGAGGTGACTACGAGGACTTGTCTGGACAACGCTCAAGTCTATTCGGTTATAGCAATAAGGAAAAGTATCATGAGTAAAGATGGAAAACTGAAAGCAATAGTCACAAAAATATATGGTAAGACAGGTCAAGAACAGTATACGTGCATAAATCTTGCTTTTTCACAAAGCCGTAGACCATCAAACCAATTTAACCCCTTAAGGACTCTGCGTTTTTCCGTTTTTGCATTTTCATTTTTTCCTCATCACCTTCTAAAAATCATAACGCTTTAAATTTTGCAAATAAAATCCCATATGATGGCTAATTTTTTGCGGGATAACTTTTTAGGGTACTCTTTAAAGGGGTACTCCAGTGGAAAACATTTATTTATTTGTTTATTTTTTAAATCAACTGGTGCCAGAAAGTTAAACAGATTTGTAAATGACTTCTATTAAAAAAATATTTACCCTTCCAGTACTTTTTAGCAGCTGTATGCTACAGAGGAAATTCTTTTCTTTTTGAATTTCTTTTTTGTCTTGTCCACAGTGCTCTCTGCTGACACTCTTTTTTATTATAAAAATACAAAACAATTCCAAAAAACAAGAACACAAAACAAGCTTAACTAGCTACAACAGAAATGTAAAATAAAATAAAACCCTGCCTAACCGGAGTGCTCTCTGCTGACACCTCTGTCCGTGTCAGGAACTTTCCAGAGCACTAGAGGTTTGCAATGGGGATTTTCTCCTGCTCTGGACAGTTCCTGATACGGGCATCAGGTGCCAGCAGAGAGCAATGTGGACAAGACAAAAAAAGAAATTCAAAAAGAAAAGAATTTCCTCTGTAGCATACAGCTGCTAAAAGTACTGGAAGGGTAAAGATGTTTTAATAGAAGTCATTTACAAATCTGTTTAACTTTCTGGCACCAGTTGATTTAAAAAAAAATGTTTTCCATCGGAGTACCCCTTTTATCCAGTCATTATAAAAAAAATTTAAAAAAAGATAGGTTCCACTATATGAATATCCTGTGATACCTGTCCTTGTGTTTTGGTCTTTGGCACATGTGATCTTTCCTGTGGAATCTGGGTGTATGGGTGGACCATATATTGGAGTACAGGTAACCGCTTAGTTTACCAAGGCCAAAGCACAAAATGTTGCAGACATCAATGATGCGTTTGAGCATGCTCAGATTCATCCAAGTCATGGGTTTGTAGCCCAGGGCTATTAAAACGTTCAATACCAATAATAAAGCCTGTCAATTTAACAACACTATTCCTCATGCGATTCTTAAGATCATCAGCTTTTTGCCTCCATAGATCTGCTTCCTGGTCAAGATCCTGAAGGAAGAAAGATTAACCATTCTATAATCCAGAAGAATAAAGAGATCTTCCTAATGGGTGACTGTCTCTCGGAGGTTCTTCATGTCCTGCCTGAGAAGGCCCAGATCACCTGCCCAGATCACCTGCGGTTTTACCATTGTAATGAATATATAAAACTTGGCTAAAAGGAAAGAATATACTTTTGTTCCTGTCATTACAAAACACAATGGGGCCGATTTATCACCGCTGGCGTTGGTACACAAGCTGTAACTCTATAAATGCTCGAAATGATGTGCATGTGGGCCAGATTTATCAAAATGTCGCACTGAGTATGATTAATATGTTGTACGTGTGGGATTTTTGCTTCTGTGATGTTGTAAGCAATTTTTATGTTGGAATGCAGCAAAAACATGGCGCGCAGGTACTGTATGTGCCCGGCCGTTATGCTGAGGATTTCAGGTGTGATTGGAAATTGGGTCTTGCCACAAGGCATAAAAGTGCTCCCAGAGTCTTCCCTTGGGCTCTCGGAAACTTCTTTTGGATAATGTACTTCTAGGCGAAAAATCATTGACCGCTAGACATGCCTCTTTGATGTACTTAAAGGGGTACTCCACTGGAAATTATTTTAATTTTTTTTATTAACTGGTGCCAGAAAGTTAAACAAATGTGTAAATTACTTCTTAAAAAAAAAATCTTAATCCTTCCAGTACTTATCAGCTGCTGTTATGATCTACAGGAAGTTCTTTTCTTTTTGAGTTTCCATTTTAGGATAGGTTTTCTATGGGGGATTTGCTCTTACTCTGGACAGTTCCTAAAATGGACAGAGGTGTCAGCAGAGAGCACTGAGGTCAGGCAGAAAGGAAATTCAAAAAGAAAAGAACTTTCTGTGGATCCATACAGCAGCTGATAAGTACTGGAAGGATTAAGATTTTTTAAAATAGAAGTAAATTACAAATCTTTTTAACTTTCCTGCACCAGTTGATTTAAAAATAAAAAATAAAGTTTTCCACTGGAGTACCCCTTTAAAGACATTTTGCCCAGTTGACAGACTTTGAGAGGGGGTGCTTCACTGAATTGATGAATTCGATGAATTGTCTGCCATCTAGGCTGTTAGGAGGTGCCCAAGCTGTTAGGAGGTGTTGGGGGCAGTGGTTACGTGAGGGCACACATACATGACGAACAGGTTTCAGTTAGCCCAGACAGACCACCAGTGGAATATCTGATCCACCAACAAGCACAAGCAGCTTCCAGTTTCCTTGCCCACCATCCAGACACAGATGGCTCCTTCATTACACACCCCTGCCTCTGTCCAAATCATTTCTAGGCACTAAGCAGAAGGAGATTTGGCATCAGTGACACACTACCCCCAACTGCTAATGTGATGATCTGGGGAGCCACCCCTAGTAGTCATATGAGTATTATGTGAAGGACATCTTCTGTTGCCTCTCCTGCCTCCCAACTAGCCTTTTTAATCAGGATAATGCTCGCCCACACAGAGGAATATCTCCGCTAGATACTTCCTTGGCCTGCCCGGTGTGCAGCATGCCTCACGAAACCTGTATGCCCCCACGCCAAACAATATTTTGTCTTATATCTCGGCTAGAGGTGCCCAACAGGGTACTAGACTTAATTCCTTTTAATTCTACAGTTTAACCCAATAAACTCTGATATTGTAATAGTTTCCATAGATCATCATCACATTTACACATATAAAGCTTCTTTGATTTCAACAACTTCTTGTTGCATAATTCTTTTTGTTATCAATGAGTGTATATGAGATCTGATCCACCCACTTGAGGCGTCTTTGTAGTTTTTTACATTATTGCACAAAAAGGCGAATAGCAGAAGTTTGCAAACACCTGATAACCACAAATTCCTACTAATGTCCTATTGCAAAAGAATGGCTACACTTTGGCCCTACTGAAGTTGCAGTATTTGGATAATTGCCTAATATTACCGCAATAATTATAATGGGGGGATGATATTGAAGAAAGTATACAGGTCAAAACTATAGTTAGCATTAAATATCAATATCAGGATGTGTCACTACTTTCTAATCAATTGGTGTCTATAGGGTCCCCAACTGATCTTGAGATTGAAGGGACTGCAGTGTCGGGCTACCGTTATGGCCCTTTTTACAGATATTCCCTGCATAGTGTTGTTTCTGGCCCTATTCACCCCATGATCTCCACTCATGAGCAGGTGATGGCAAGTCCTTGTGATATACAATTATTTTCCCGAGATGCTAAAACTCCTTTAACCCATAAATAATACCGTAAATGTACGACGCTGCTGTGTTCCGTGATCACCGCGTCTCAGCAGTCATCCTGGCAAATCGCCCAGGGGGGGGGGGGGGGGGGGGTCCGCTGACAAGCTGGAGGCAACAGCTGGAGACACACAACTACAACTCCCAGGATGCCCTTTGTCTGTCCGTGCATGATGGGAGTTGTAGTTATGCAAAGTATGGATGGATCACTTGTTGGCAATCGCTGTGATTCACCAGTCAATTCCGACCGGCGAATCACAGCGTTTCAGGGCCAATCAGGTTTCGGTTGACTCGATGGCCTGGAAAATCAGCACCAATCACCTTGAAGGATAGGAGTGAGGTGTCAGGGGTGCGACCTCCTCCTATCCCTTGCCATTGGTCGGACAGGACTGACCGACCAATGGCAGATGGGGGTGGGGGGGGGGTTAACAGTTAATCCCCTACTCTGCCTGGACTACCAAACGTGGGCAGAGCAGGGGGATTTGTGGGCGGCGATCAGTGGTTATCGGGCAGCAGGCAGTGGTTACCAGGCGGCGATCACGGCTCCTGTGCGGCGAGGGGCGGCAGAGGGCTTCTGTGCGGCGGCTCCTGTTCGGTGGTGATCGCTGGCGTGCATGCCAGGATGACAGCTGTTGGCTGTCCGGGCATGCTGGGAGTTGTAGTTTTGTAACATCTGGAGGGCCACAGTTTGAAGACCACTGTGCAGTGGTCTGTTAACTGTTGCCATCCATACTTTTCAAAACTACAACTTCCAGCATGCATGGATGGACAAGGGCATGCTGGGAGTTGTAGTTGTGTTCCTCCAGCTGTTGCATAACTACAACTCTCAGCATGCACGGAAAGTCAAAAGACATGCTGGGGAGTTGTAGTTATGCAACAGCTGGATGCCTACAACTCCCAAAATGCCCTTTAGCAGGCCGTGCATGCTGGGAGTTGTAGTTATGTAACAGTTGGAGGCCCTTTTTTTCAAGCAAAATGTGTGTCTCCAGCTGTTGCATAACTACAGCTCCCAGCATGCACAGACAACAAAAGGGCATGCATGGAGTTGTATTCATGTACCTCCAGTTATTGAATAACTACAACGCCCAGCATGTCTTTTGTTATGCAATAGCTGTAGAAACACTTTTTGATAGAAAAGAAGTGCCTCTAGTGGTTGCATTACTACTCCCAGCATGCACGGACAGTCAAAAGGCATGCTGGGCATTGTAGTTATCCAATAGCTGGAGGCACATAACTACAACTCTTCCGTTTGGGAAGTTGTAGTTATGCAACCGCTAGAGGCACTTCATTTCAATCAAAAAGTGTTCCTCCAGCTGTTGCATAACTACAACTCCCAGCATGCGCGGAGAGCTGAATGGCATGCTGGGAGTTATAAATGTGTGCCTCCAGCTGTTGCATAACTATAACTGCCAGCATGCCCTTTGGTGGTCAGGGCATGCTGGGAGTTGTAGTTAGAGCACACGGGTGGGTTTACAGTAAGTTTCCTGCTCAAAGTTTGAGTCGCGGAAAATCTGCTGTGGCTCATACTCGTAACGGGAAACTCGTTGTAAACCTGACCGTGTGTACGTACTGTAAAAGCACCAAACACCGCACTACACTACACTTACACAAACTAAAGAGTAAAACACTACATATACACACATCCTTCCTCACCCCCACCCCTCCATAAAAAAAAAACAGCTTGTACGCCACTGTTTCCTAAACAGAGCCTCCAGCTGATGCAAAATAACAACTTCCAGCATTGTCGGACAGCCGTTCACTGTCTCGACATTTTTGGAGTTGTGGTTTTGCAACAGCTGGAGGCGCCCTCTTTGGAAAACACTGCCATAGGGTATGCAAATCCCTTATTTAGGCCTCAAATGCGCATGGCGCTCTCTCACTCTGGAGCCCTGTCGTATTTCAAGACAACGGTTGAGTGCCACATATGGGGTATTTCTGTACTCGGGACAAATTTTGGGGGGCTTTTTCTTCTTTTACCCCTTATGAAATGGGGGCTACACCAGCATGTTATTGTAAAAAAAACAAAAAACATTTTCTTCACTAACATGCTGGTGTTTCCCCATACTTTACATTTTCACAAGAGGTAAAAGGAGAAAAAGACTCCCGAAATTTCTTTCCAGTACGGGAATACCCCACAGGTGGGCAAAAGTGCTCTGCAGGCACACAACAAGGCTCAGGAGTGAGAGCGCACCATGTACATTTGAGGCCTAAATTGGTGATTTGCACAGGGGCGGCTGATAGTTGCAGCATTTCTGACATAAATGCAAAAAAAACAAAAAAACACATTTGGAAACTACATCCCTCAAGTAACAAGGAGTGAGCATTTACACCCCACAGGTGTCTGACAGATTTTTGAATGTGGTCTGCAAAAATGAAAAAAGTAATGTTTCATTTGCACAGCCCACTGTTCCAAAAGTCTGTCAAATGCCAGTGGGGTGTAGTTTCTAAAATATGGTCACATGTGGGGGGGGGGTCCACTGTTTTGGCACCATGGGGGCTTTGTAAACGCACATGGCCCTCAACTTTAATTCCAGACAAATTCTCTCTACAAAAGCCCAGTTGCGCTACTTCTCTTCTGAGCCCTGTAGTACGCCAGCAGAGCACTTTACATCCACATCTAGGGCATTTTTCCTACTACCCCTTGTGAAAATGAAAGATTTGGGGTAACACCGGCATTTTAGTGAAAAAAAAAATTCAATTTTTCTTCTTCACGTCCAACTTTAACAAAATTTTGTCAAACACCTGTGGGATGTGAAGGCTCACTGTACCCCTTGTTACATTCCTTGAGGGATGTAGTTTTGCTGTTCTGGCACCATAGGGGAATCCTAAATATGACATGCCCCCCACAAAGACCATTTCAGCAAAATTCTCTCTCCAAAAGCCAAATTTTGCTTCATCTCTTCTGAGCCTTGTAGTGCACTCGCAGAGCACTTTAAGTTCACATATGGGGTTTTGCCATACTCCAAATTTGGGGGGGGGGTGCTTCTTCTCCTATTACCCATAGGGGATAAGATGTCTGACCGTGGGGGTCCCGCCGCTGGGGACCCCCGCAATCTTGCATTCGGCATCCACCTCTTGAGCTGCACGCCACGTTGCCAGCTCACAAACTGCCAGGTGCCCCCCGTCACGCCCGCTCCCATAGACTTGCATAGCGAGAGGGGGGGGGGTGATGTCACACGGGGGCGGAGTCGTGACGTCACGGTACTCCGGCCCCTGTGGTCGGCACCCGGCAATTTGTGAGCTGGCAGAGCGGCATGCAGCTCAACGAGGTGGGCGTCAAATGCAAGATTGCGGGGGTACCCAGTGGCGGGACCCCCACGGTCAGACATCTTATCCCCTATGCTTTGGATAGGGGATAAGATGCCTTAGGGCTGGAGTACCCCTTTAAGGCTCACTTAATGGGGTAATTTATAGGGGATTTCTCAAAGACAGGACCCTCGAATCCGCTTCAAACTTAACTGGCCCCTGAAAAATTCAGATTCTGAATGGTTGCCCAAAAGGTTCAAAAAGCAAGAACATGTCCACTGGGAGCTTGGAGTTCCCCAACTCTTCTAGCTGTTATAGCTATAAGAAAACACATTTTTAATGTGAGGATCTAAGGGCTCAAAGGGCGAACCTGAGAGAACATCCAAAACGAGGTTTAGATCCATTGGAGGAACTGTAGCCTTGGTGGTGGATTAAATCTTACTGCACCAGAGATGAATCTCTTAACTAAAAGGTCTTCTGCGAGCTTCCAGTTGAAAAAGGTACTGAGAGCTGTGGTCTGTACCTTTAAGGTATTGGGACTCTCCTGTCTTTCCAGTCCTTATAGCAGAAATCTGAGGGTTAAAGGAATATTCGGTTGAGACAAAGGATCCACAGAATAATTAGCAAATCGCAAAAAAGCTCTCCAGGTTTTACAGATATATAGAGGAAGCGATATCTTTTCTACTGGCTGACAGTATTGATAAATTCCTCAGAAATTTTTTTCCCTCTAATATCACCCTTTCAGCATCCACGCTGTCAAATGGAGATGAGAGGATTGCGGGTGATTAACCGGACCCTGGAATAGCAGGTCTATTCTGTCTGGAAGGACCAAAGGATGAAAAATAGACATTGGGGAAGATTTATCAAAAACTGTGCAGAGGAAATGTTGACCAGTTTCCCATAGCAACCAATCAGATCGCTTCTTTCATTTTTGAAAAGGCCTCTGAAAAATGAAAGAAGCGATCTGATTGGTTGCTATGGTAACTGCACTGCTCTCCCTCTACACAGGTTTTGATAAATCTCCTCCATTGTCCTCAGCAGAACGAACCATGGTCTTCATGGCCAAAAAGGTGCTATTAGTAAGACCTGAACACAAGAATCCCCTGAATGGGTTAGGGTCAAAACCATATAGAATCTATTGACCAGGGGTAACCCCCTGATCACAAATACCCTTATTAACTCCCACCCCTAAAACTTAACTTTTATTAAATTTTAATTAATATGCAATCTATTATAGTGGAGTCTATTAAAACCACAGTCCTATAGTGTGTTTATCAGTCTAAATATGTATATTTCCACAGACACCTTTGTTCATGTCTTGTAAGTAAACATTCACCAGTGGCCTGCAGTTACCCTGGTTAATTGTATTAATAGCACACTGTTAGGGCTGCAATTAAAACCTAACACTGCCCCTCTACATGTTTCGTTACATCAGTAGCGTCCTCAGGAGGAAACTGGCATCAACCTGTTCACACACCTCTCTCTCTTTTTATGGGCACTCTAAGCATGAATGTCCCGCCCTCTGATTGCTTCCCGGCCAATCAGAGCGGTCCCTCGCACGGCTCCATAAGATTATCTCATCTGTGTATAATTACCTTCTAATACATCCCATCTGAATAACAATGTTGGGATGTATTAGAAGGTGATTATACACAGATGAGATAATCTTATGGAGCCGTGCGAGGGACCGCTCTGATTGGCCGGGAAGCAATCAGAGGGCGGGACATTCATGCTTAGAGTGCCCATAAAAAGAGAGAGAGGTGTGTGAACAGGTTGATGCCAGTTTCCTCCTGAGGACGCTACTGATGTAACGAAACATGTAGAGGGGCAGTGTTAGGTTTTAATTGCAGCCCTAACAGTGTGCTATTAATACAATTAACCAGGGTACCTGCAGGCCACTGGTGAATGTTTACTTACAAGACATGAACAAAGGTGTCTGTGGAAATATACATATTTAGACTGATAAACACACTATAGGACTGTGGTTTTAATAGACTCCACTATAATAGATTGCATATTATTTAAAATTGTATAAAAGTTAAGTTTTAGGGGTGGGAGTTAATAAGGGTATTTGTGATCAGGGGGTTACCCCTGGTCAATAGATTCTAATTAGTAAGATCTGAACACGACCCTGTTTTATTTTGTTCAGGGTTCGAGGAATTAAACGCAGAGGAGTGAAGGCGTATGCTTTTTCTTTTGCCCATGATTCAGAGAAGGCGTCTACTGCCAGCGGGTAATCTAAAGGATTGAGGGAGAAAAATCTGAGGTTTCCTGTTTTTCCACAGATCTGTTGAGAGCTTCCCAAATTTTTTTTCAACCATAGAAAAAATGTATTTGTTTAAGGCCCATTCTGACTGGTCTAACTGAACCCTGCTCAGATAATCCGCTACTGTGTTCTCCTTACCTTTGAGGTGGACAGCTGAGAGGGAAGCCAGATGAGATTCGGCTAATAAAAAAATTTGTGAAGAGAGGTTCTGTAGTGTCATGGACCTTGTTCCCCTTGCTTGTTCAAATAAGCAACTGCTGTGGTATTGTCAGAATTAATTACTACATCTTTGTTTTGAAGATGAGGAATCAGAAGAGAGCTGTAGTAGAGCTGAGAGTTCTTTGTAATTTGATGATGAATTGATCTGAGAAGGAGACAATTTGTCCTGAAGAAAAATTTGATTGAAGACTGCCCCCCCCCCCCCCCATCTCCATGGACTGGCATCCGTGGTCACTGAAACCCTTTGCGATGGGGACCAGGGTACGCCCTGGGATAAATTTATGGGGTTCATCCACCAAGTTAAGGACATTCTTGCTTTGGAGGAGATGACAAATGGAGATGACAAATTTCTGATTTAACGAGGATACCTGGCCATCCCAGCTGCTGAGGATACCTGCTTGACATAGCATGGACATAGCTTTTCTTATTGAGCAGACATTTGTTAAAAGTAAATCTCCTGCCCTTTCTGAGATAACCTTTTTTTTTTTTTTTACTACAGGCAGGAAAGACTTTTGAATGGAGTCTAGAAGAATGACTAAGAATTGACAACTTTTTGAAGGAATGAGATTTGACTTTTTTAGATTTAAATTCCATCCAAAAGAATTTGGAATAAAGAAGACCTCCTGTAGTTGGTATTTTAAGATTGCTGCGGATTGGGATACAATCAATAAGTCGTCTAGGTAAGGGTCTATTCACACGGCAGAATTTGCTCAAGCGGAATTCCGCTTGAGGAATTCCTCCTCAAATGAAAGCCCAATACACTTCTACGGGAGTCCACACTCCCTTGGATTCTGCACATAATCCGCGGAAGCGGAATTAGGGTGGATGAGCGAAAATTCTGCCATTTGAATAGACCCTAAGGGATTAAAAGGATGTCTTTTGTCCTTAGGAAGGCCGCCACTTCTGCCATTACTTCTGTGAAGAATCTCAAAGGGTAGAGCTCGGTATTGCAGATGTGCCCACATTCCATCTATAAAGACCGCTACCCTCAATTTTTTTTTATGGGAACTGTGAATAGGGATGTGATAATAGGCATATTCTAAGTCTATAAAGGCCATGAAGCAGTCTGGGTACAGAAGAGGGATTGTTGAGTTTAACGTTTCCATACAAACATTTTTGTAAGTAAAAAATGTGTTCAGAGCTTTTAAATTTATAATTACCGTTCGGTTTCTTCACTTAAGAGAGGGGAACAAAATACCTTGCCCTCTTCCTGTGGAACAACAGGAACTAAGACTCTTTTTAATAGAAGGGTTTTTGTCTCTGACACCATGGCATTTTGTTTTAATGGGTCTGCCACTACCCCAGTGGGAAGAAGTCTGCCTGGATGAAAACAACGGAATTCTAGATGAAGACCTGCACGGATTGTACTTAAAACCCAGAGGCTGGAGATGGCTTCCCAGGCCCCGACGAAACCGGACAGATGCCCCCCCCCCCAACTGGAAGGATGGAAGGATGGCGTCACTTTTGAGCGTCTTCAGGTTTGGAACCTTTGCTGAGGTTAAACAAGAATCCTTTCTCCCTGGTAGGGACTTAAAATTGTTTATTGTCTTGGGGTCTATGATTTTGCCTCTTATTTTGTCTTCTCCCATGAAAGGACTCAGAAGATCTAGCCAGGAGTTGGAACCCCTTTTTTTAATCAGAGGCCTTCTTTAGAACATCATCTAAGACAGGACCAAAAACATGGTTGTCAGTACACAGAATAGAGCATAATCTACCTTTAGAAGTTGTATCCCCTTTCCAAGGTGTGAGCCAAATGGCTCTCCTTGCAGAGTTGGAAAGGGCAGCAGCACGGGCAGACAATTTAATAGAGACAGGAGAGGCGTCAGCTAAAAAATCTGCCGCTTTAGATATAACGGGAAGGAGTTGAGGATCTAATCTCTGGGAGTTTTATCCACTAGATAGGTCCTACGTTGAGATAACCATACTCTCAGGGACTGAGAAGGGATCGCTGATTTATTTTTTTTCTGTCATTTTAGCTAAAGGTGCAAAACTGGAAGAGCTCTATCCCAACACTTAGTATCGGCATCCTCAAAGGGATATTTCCTTTTAAGATAGCTAGGAAGAAGGGATCTTTTGTCAAGGTTTTGCCATTACTTATCAATAACTGTTTTAATACTTTTATGTACATTAAATGTGCGGATTATTCTGAGATTAAGACCTTCACACAAAGCATCCTCTGCCGTAACACCTCTTTAGTGTCTGCTAAATTCATGGACAATCTAATAGTTTTAAGTAATTGGTCAGTGTTGTCTACAGAAAAAAGCGACTTGGCCCCCAATTCGTCCTGATTTTCATCAAAGATAAATTAATGGATAACATTTTGCCATCTTCTTTCTGAATGGAATGGATAAGGGAGGAGGCAGCCATCCACGGAAGAACTGCTAAAGTTTATCCTAGCTAGAGGATCCAAGAAGTCCCAGATTTTTAAGGGAAGACTATTTCCTCACGAATCATCTGTCTTAGACTCTTTGCAATAGCTGATGATTCTTGGGCCACAATAACCTGCACATACGCTGCACAGATCGTCTTATTATAAGAGGGGTCTAGGGGTTTCTTGTATTCTGCACATTCCCTGCTATGTGATTTAGAGGAAACTTTCTTGGCCCTAGAGGAAGAAGCTCCCTATGGAAAAAGACAATACCCTAATTGGCTAACCAAGTGGTAGAAAAAGGAATGGTCTTACCCATCCGCAGAACACCCCACCGCTAGTACCGGGCCTTCTTGGTAAGTCATTGTCCGTTGCCTGCAGGATCCGACATGGTGACAGGCTGGAGAAATTATAGGTGAAGCACCAGGTCTCACCCTTGGATGGGTAGCAGTGTACTGTATCCCTGCTGTGAGAAGATACAGATTGGGGAACAGAGAAGCAGAGGATTAGCGCTGCGGGTCACAAAAGCGCTGCGAGGCAGACTCCACTACATCCCCTCTGCGGGGATGAACACAGAAGTGCCGAGGCCCACACTTTACTACATCCCCACTGCGCTTGGACACATATCGCTGCAGGGATGAAAACAGAAATGCAGGGGCCCACAATTCACTTTATACCTGCAGCGTTATGTGTCAGAGCGCAGCGGGGATGTAGTGAAGTGCGCCCTGCTCTGTTCCCTGATCTTGCTCCGCCTCCCCAACTTTTCTGTTCCCCGATTTGTACCTTCTCACAGCGGGGATACAGTTTGCTTCATCCCACTGTTAGAGTAAGGAGAGTGGGGAGATTGTAGAGACCTGTTTCCGCTGCATAGGCACCCAAACAACCAATAGTAAGGGGCGGGTGTGCGTGTCTGAGCCAATCACAGTGCTTCTCATGACTCAGCACTTTTGATAAGCTGTAGGGTCACATTCGGCTTCAGGGCACAGTTTTTTTTCTAAAAAAATTGTGAAAAAGAGAAAAAGAAAAAAAAAGTGAATAAATGTGATTTAACCCCTTCCTGAATAAAAGTTCAACCACCTTTTCCCCATTTAAAAAATAAATAAATAAATATGTAAAACAAAAATAAACATACAGTCATGGCAGTAAAGGTTGGCACCCCTGAATTTTTTCAAGAAAATGAAGTATTTCTCACAGAAAAGGATTGCAGTAACACATGTTTTGCTATACACATTTATTCCCTTTGTGTGTATTGGAACTAAACCAAAAAAGGGAGGAAAAAAAAGTAAAATCGGACATAATGTCACACCAAACTCCAAAAATGGGCTGAACAAAATTATTGGCACCCTTCCAAAATTGTGGAAAAATATCAACAATCTCAAGGTTACAAGTCCATCTCCAGAGATCTAGATTTGCCTTTATCCACAGTGCACAACTTTATCAAGAAGTTTGCAACCTATGGCACTGTAGCTAATCTCCCTGAGCGTGGAAGGAAGAGAAAAATTTGTGAAAGGTGTCAACGCAGAATAGTCCGGATGGTGGATAAGCAGCCCCAAACAAGTTCCAAAGATATTCAAGCTGTCCTGCAGGCTCAGGGAGCATCAGTGTCAGCGGAGGATTACCAATGGATTTTGGGTCGCACTGTACAGCCCAGCGTCAGAAAGCTAGGTTTACGTCTAAGATCCTGGGTCTTTCAGCAGGACAATGACCCCAAACATATGTCAAAAAGCACCCAGTTATGGATGGCAACAAAGCGTTGGAGAGTTTTGAAGTGGCCAGCAATGAGTCCAGATCTAAATCCCATTGAACACCTGTGGCGAGATCTTAAAATTGCTGAGACCTGGAGCAGTTTGACAAGGAAGAGTCGTCCAACATTCCGGCTGAGAGGTCTAAGAAGCTTATTGATGGTTATAGGAAGCGACTGATTTCAGTTATTTTTTCCAAAGGGTGTGCAACCAAATATTAAGTTAAGGGTGCCAATAATTTTGTCCTGCCCATTTTTGGAGTTTGGTGTGACATTATATCCAATTAGCTTTTTTCACTCCTTTTTTGGTTTAGTTCCAATACACACAAAGGGAATAAACATGTGTATAGCAAAACATGTGTTACTGCAATCCTTTTCTGTTAGAAATACTTCATTTTCTTGAAAATTTTCAGGGGTGCCAACATATACGGCCATGACTGTATTTGGTATCGCCGCGCGCATAAATGTCATTAAACCACACGGTCAATGGCGTATACGTAAAAAATTCCAAAGTCCAAAATTGCGTATTTTTGGTCACTTTGTATACCCTAAAAATCACATACATCACATGACATCACATACAGTACTGTACTGTAAATACACAGACGAATCGCACTTTGATGCTGCCTTCAACATACGATGGGCTCTGAGAGGCCATCATATGTTGAAACGATTGTATGTCGGGGGACCACTGTATTTAGAAGAAGAGCCAGGGCACCGTGTGGGAGATTGCGGGGGGACACAGAAGTAAGTGCCCCCCCCACCCCTGATCTGACACTAAAGCCCTATCCTTTAAGGGTAGGTTTACATGTTTTGGCTGTACACCACCAGATCATTTGTGGCGTACTTCCAAAACATGATGTGGACTTATATAATCACCTTATGGTAGTAGCTATGGTCGCCCAGGACTGAAGATGCTGTTCTATGACAAGACATCTCCAGTTCAGGCTATACAAAAGCACAACAATGAAAAACAAAAAAACTCCAACAACAAACTAAAAATACAGAACTTCAAGAGTCACTGTAGTAATTAAATATTTTTATTTCATTTTTGAACAGTTTAACAGTACAGAAGTATTTCCATATACACAGCAAGTTTTTATGTTTTTTTTCTTTTTATCTTCTAAAACGTAGATTCTAAAAATGAATGTGCTGAATGCAGTAAAAAGCACCATAATGTGATCTCACACAGCGCTCAAAAACAAAACAAAAAAAATTAGATTAGGAAATAAAAGAACAAAAATAATTAACACAGACAATGTGGAAAACAATTAAAAGGAGATTCTCTATGTACTATTCCTGTGCCTGCTGCTTTTTTTTTTTAAACTTGCATTTTTTTTGGAAGACTGGCGAAACAAAATGAAGGTGACATTCATAGTAGGTAGGATGGAGGAACGAATAACAAACATGGCTGCCTAACAAAGTAAGTGAAACAAGGCAAATAAATATTTGGATCTTGCGAGCTGCAGAATTCACATGACTTTTACTGTTTGTAGCCTACTAGTGGGGCATTCATCGACCCGTTCTACAACCCTCGTACAGATTACGGTCTATGGAACTCTACTTGGGTTAGAATATTGCACTGCCTTCTTGGACAAGAGAACATTTCAATACAGGGACAAATACGGTCAAACCGCCTAAAACGTACTATACTGCTATATTATATACATTTTTTATTTATTTTTGCATTCTTTCAAACTCTCCAAATGCTTTTAGATCTTTATAAAAAGGGAGATTCATAAATCTAAGTACACAGAATAAGCAGCAATGAATTTCCACCAATACATTGAGCATACAGGAATAGGCAACCAATGGTTACAAGCTTGTTGGACAAGAGCAGGCAGAACCATTAGTTTATCTATATCAACCATTGAGACTCAATATATCTTATATAGGGGTAAGGGTGGGGGGACAGAAATTTGATTGCATTCATTGAGAAGCTTGCTCTACCACCGAGGCACGGCAATTCACATTTATAATAAATGGAGAACAGCTTGCAGAGGTCATAATGAACTTTGTTTCAAGAAATACATTTTGGTAGAAAATGCGCTTTATCGAGACTTTAGAAATTTTATTATGCAATAATATAATTGCAGGCACTTGCCTCAACTTAAAACTGTTCAGATACAATATATATATATTTTTTTATTTTCATCTTTAAAACTGAATACAATGTAGATAACCCATTCACAAAAACGGGGTAATACAAAAGGGAAAAATTAACATAAAAAAAAACCAGAACAAAGCTATAAATACAACAGATAACACACCATCAGAAGTGCCATACTGTATTGTTTTACCAATCCTAAGTGTTAAAATTTAGGCTAAAGTGGGACCCTTGTCCCTAGCTGCCCGAATGCCACTTTAAAACAGAAGGATGGTAATGACCTGACAATGATCTGCATTCAGTCACGATGTGGTGTTGTGGAGTTTATAAGGCAGAGAAAGGAATATGTATGCAGGTAATGTAATGGTAAACTAAATCAAAAAGAGCAAACCATAAGATTTCATAAGGGCCGGATATGATTAAGTACACACACTTAATAGTGTAGGTAGCTATTTTGTAGGTTCAATAAACTCAAAAGATTGCCTAGGGCCATGCCCACAGATCCCTCCGTCCATTGTGCAAACCATCATGATGGTACGGAAGTCTATACACCCCACCTAAAAAGTGATGGATAAATTCTCATGACAAAAAATTATTTGGGGCCATTGGGTCAACCTACCATATGCAGAAAACATTAAGGGAACATAAACTTTAAATAGGAATTGCTTCTTAAAATATTTTTTATCTCCAGTAGGCCTCAACCTTAAACATTTTAAAGAAGAAATAAAAACTACATGTGATCCCATTCGGATAAGACTGACACCTTTTGTAAATGCATTTTGATAGGGAATAAAATCTACACAGCCTTATGCACCAAAGCAAGCGCAACCAAAGCTCAGCTTACATGTCCCAAACTGCTGTAGGCCTATGGGGTTTCATAAAGACTTACTGTACCCACGCGATTTTAGTAGATTCCAAAAACCCACATCTCAATAATTCCACCATATTTGTGCACAACGAACCCATGATGGTACAGAAATGTAAAAATCCAGCCTAAAAAGTCTCAGCAATTTATATTTTAAGATGAATGGTTATTATATAACACCATAATACACCAACACTTTAGCCAGTAAAGTTTTGGAAAATCCCTATTAAAATGTAATATAGGTCTATCAGGATTAAAAAAAAAAAAAAAAAAAAAAAAAACTGGAGCGGCATCAAAGAAGGGAAATAAATGAAACATATTAAAGAGTCACACATTCCTCATTGTAATCTGTTGGAAAAGACATTCTACCATGTCTACGTGAAAGAACATGCAGTTTGGATAGAATTATTGCAGGCCTTCAGAGCTTGGTCAACATACTGGTCTTACAAAAGGAAAGGACATTGGCCAATAACAGTTAGTGACTCAGTGATGCTGGTAGGCACATTACAGGCAAAAATGTCTTCCAGTCATGGGTGAAGAAGTTGCTGTTGTGTAAAGTTAACATTAGCTTCCTTTCTCTGTCTATGCAAGGCAAAGCTAAAGTAGTGTGGTGTCTGAAGGCCTCAGGCTTGGCAGCTTTTAAGAAGGACATCCATTAACTTGAAAGCTTAGAGTTCATTTCAAGTAAATGTGTGCAAGTGTGTGTGTATGGGGGGGGGGGGGCTGTAGATTTAATAAGAATCATAAAGACCCATCGATGGCCTACATGCAAGAGAAGAAACTATTCCTTGGCTTGAACTGATGATGTGAAGAACGGTGAACTGGGATCCCACTTCTACCACTGCTATGTGGAATTAAAGGATGATTTATGGCAAGTGCCATGCCCCAAATATTGGAATTTACCAAAGGACAATGAAGGTTTTTGGGAGTTCTGCAAAGCTCTGCACCCCTGGGATGTTCTCTTCTAACAAGTGGGAGGATTCATTAAGGCCATATTCACACTATTGTCAAAGGCTCTTCGGTAGTTCCATCAGATTTAAAAAAAAGAAAAGTGCAGCATGCAGTGCCTATTCACTGCACCAAAATGATGGACACAACTATGGAATCCGGAAGACACTGCTGGTCTTTATCAATGGATGGATCCTGCACTGGTGTCATGGTTTCTATTATAATTGAAACCAGGCCTGCAGTGTGAACAGAGCCCAAGGTGGGGTGCCAATTCAAACATACAAGTCTACTAGGTTGCTTTGAATACTGGTTTTGCTCACAAGTTGGCCAGCTCTAATGGCCACACTCCTCCATACCACAAGACACCGTTTATGAACGGAAATTAAGTGCAACACACTTTTTACTTAGTTTCAAGTTTAATTTCGTTTTTTTTTTTTTTTTCTCTATCCACTGGTCATAAACTTAACCTAAAGAAGCTAGTTCTCCCACAACAAGAATAGTGAAAACAGCTAGGGACCATTAATGGACAAAGATTTGCCCACAAGGGCTGCCTTTAAAGGGTTACTCCAAGCTAGTTCCGAACGCTGGGTGCGGGCTTCGTGACGTCATGCTGTCCCCTCAATGCAAGTCTATGGGAGGGGGTGTGACAGCTGTCACACCCCCCTCCCATAGACTTGCATTGAAGGGTCGGGCGTGACATCACGAGGGGGCGTGGCAGCCCCCCGAAGCCCGCACCCAGCGTTCAGAACTAAATGTTCCGAGCGCTGGGTAGTGGAGTAACCCTTTAAAGGTGTGTAAAATTAAATTATCCATGGAATATGTTCCCTTTTATCTGAATAGCCTCAAATACTTGTGTACATCTCCAATACAAAGGGTCTCAGTGCATTGTGCGGTCTACAAACACTGTTTGATGCTGAGACATGAAAAGATACAAATGGACCCTGTAAGCCGCATGTTTTTCTGCTCAAATATATTCAAACAAAGGAAAATAATTTAACCTTTGTGGGTTATTGCACTATGAGAGGCACATAGCTGGGTAGGTTTCACCCTAAGCGATACTCTGGACAGTAGATGTAATTCCTGCATCACCACTGTATAGATAGCAAAAACTGGAGGCATTCCCATCAACTTGCCTATCTATCTTGAAGTCCAGGGCCACCTCAAGTTCCTGTCATACATAGTAATGTACAAATACTAACACCTGCTGAACAGACTTCTTTGACTCTTAACCTTACAAGTCCCTGTTGTCCCTGAGAATGATTCATGTCTAATAAATTTGGTAAACAGGAAAACAATTTTTTTATTAAAAGGGAATAGCCAACCAAAGAAAGATGGTAGTTGGTAACTTTAGTCACTCTGCAGGTGCCTAACATTCACCAAGGCTCCAATGTCTATACCTTGCTTCTTCTGAGGTCATCTAATGTATTATTAACAAACTCACACAACGAAACACAATACAAAGATGTAACGCATATAAAAGAAAAAAAACTATTGCCATTTCATACTGGTCCTCTACAATCGGAAGAGGCAGCTATAGTGTAGAAGACTGAACCAATATTCTGCCTATCAATTCAATAAAAAATTAGGGATATCTTCTGTCGAATTGATAACCTGCATTCACATGAATATTGCTTCTGCCCACGGAATGGCTGCTACCACCGTATACAGGACAAAGTACTTTAATCTCAAAAGGAAAGACCCCTTCCCACCCCCTACCACCACCACCAACACCGCAGCTGGATTGGATATGGTGTAGTGTTTTTGATGGACAATTGGCACAGTGCTGGCACTGTCACCCCTGAGCCTTTTAATGCTTCATCGGTGTCTCATGCGAGGCATCCCCTTACCGATTGTAGACAGTGCTGATAAACTTAACATAGAATAGCAGCAAAGAGAAACTTTTTTTAAATTTTTTTTTTTGTATTTAAACCAGCAAAGAGTATTTATGATACTGGTAAAGGCAAGATTTGCCATTGACTTGCCTATCTCAGCCTGGCAGAGGAGCCCAAAATAACTCAACAAGGCTTTGTCAAGTGAATGGATTCTGGACCATACCACTATCGTTTCTTTAGCGTAAGAAAAAGGAAAATACGGTAAGGCTACAGAGTAGTTAAAAGGTGTGCTAAAGTCCAGTGTGTACGAGAACACACTCTTTTATAATTTGCAGATAGAGATCTCTATTATATATTTATATACATACAAAAAAGTTTTTGGAGAACATTTATAAAAGCACAAAGTCATAAGAATCTCTAATACATTAGCTATACAAAACATGAATAAATAGATTTAATGTGGTTTATTTACAACTAGGTGTGCTTCTTTATTTTAGTAGCATAACTTAAATGTGTTCCTAGAAAGACTCAAGCAGAGTCCATAAGGTAAGGGGGAGGATGGGTGGCAAACAAGAAAAGAAAAAGTGCCATCAATTGTGGACGCTTCAGACCTGAACTAGTTAAAATGGCCTGTCCCTGAATCGGTTTAGAAATATTCATAGAATACTTTAGTTTGGAATTACGACAGCCCTGCGTTATTAGTTCGGCAAATGTTCCCGTAAGCCCTTTTGACGGTGACCGTTGTGATGGCCCAATTCTGTTTTTGTTGTGGTTTGTGTGATTTGACGGAAATCACTGGATGCAACAGAGATTGAGGGAAAAGATTAGGAAATCTGCATTGCTGGTTAATCTCAAACGTGTTATTTAGGTTTAAGATTGTATATGAGGAAAAAAAACAAAAAAAAAAACGGGAAAGCAAACAAAAGGTCATACAAGGAAACAACGAATACTATTGATAATACGATGGGCAAAATGAACGGTATGGAGTGAAGGCCAGAAGCAACCATCCCTTTACTGGGTGAATGTAGAGTTAATAAATACTTAAAATTATTGCTCCAGTCCCTGTGTGCATACCCACAATATAAGGCCTATAGGGGCACTGGCAAAACACCATATCTGACTACTAGCACTCAATGGAACCTAGAGGGCGGGGCTTCCAGATATTCTTCATTTAAAAAGTAAATCTGATTACTATGGCAAAAAATATCAAACTTGACTGGAGAAACTTGCCTGATCATGCCAAGTAAGAGGCTGTAGGTAGTAGGCAGTGAGTCTTTCGCAGTATTTTCCAACCAGTGTGTTGCAAAACTACAACTCCCGGCATGCTCGGACAGCCTTCGGCTGTCCGTGCATTCCGGGAGTTGTAGTTTTGCAAAAGATGGAGGCACACTGGTTGGGAAACACTCATCCATTGCCTCCACTTTGCCCTAAAAGTTTCAGCTGTCCACATCAAAGTTGGATCGACAGCCGAGAAGATCATCCCCCATCTCCCTGTGCGTTAGTAATCAGATTTTTCTCAATGGAGAAGACGACGTGGCTAGACACAGAAAACAGCTGGCTGATGTGTAAAAAGAATTGCTACTGCGTCTAACCATTGGAAGTCTTTTCTGCTGACATAGGTTCTACAGGTGTACACCTTCTCCACTACTCCTCACTCTTTATCCAGTGCTGGCCTAGGGGCCCACATTGCGGGTTTGGTTACATAAAAGATAAGTAAATGCAAGACATTTTTATATTCTGCACTCCAAGCGCTGAGCAATTCTTGTTCGTCTTTCTATGAGGTAGAAGATAATTAAAATGTCCCAACAGAAAGAAAAAGAAAGAAAAAAAAATCAGCTTAGGGTTGTTGTCCAGCCTAGTTTAAGAAAAAAAGAAAAAAAAAAATAGAAAAAAAAAAAAAAAGAAAAAAAAAAAGCTTTTTGCGAAATGGTTGTAAAAACCTGTGTCCAAAGAACTGCGTGTTCTACTGACAAGAATAAACAAGGCTGCTATTGTCTTTGTACTGGGCGCTCTCTGAATGGATGCACGTCTTCTAGGGATAGATTCTGGAGAGACGCCAGACAATAAAAATAAAAAAAATAAAAACATAAAAACCACACATAAAAACATGAAATTAAGGGCATATGTTCCAAATGCACAGCTTGTAGTCAGGTGCCCACCCTCAGGAGCTGATGTGAACAATGCCAGGCTCTCCAGATGTTTGACATGTCCCAGCCTATTTTGACAGTCAGACTGTCAAGACACAATGAGACCTTTGGTTCTACCACACCTGGACAACCCCACATTGCCGCTGGATAACATCTGAAGTTTGGGAACAGTAACCGATGACTAAGTAATAAGAGTATATTAATGACGTACTGCGAGAAGCAAAGAATTCTATAAGCCATAGTAGATAAGACTCCATTATAACATTACAATAGAGCCATAACAGACACCAACAACCTGAAACGGGAAAAAAATTAAAATAACAATAAAAATGAACAGTTGACAACAAAAGTGGCTTTCGAGATCTCGCAAAAAGCCAGACATTGTCCAGCTTTGTGTTTCTTTAGAGTGTGCTGGGTTCAGTGCAACATTAGGTGCACAAATGTGGGAAAATATAACATATTATTTATATATATATACATATATATATATATATATATATATATATATATATATATATATATATTTCTGTATTAGCAGCATTCTCACTGTTCTTAGCCAGAATCACTGAATAGAGACAACATGTCCCTTCTTCTGTAGCCTCATGGCAGCTTCTGATTGGATAGTATATTAGCTGTAAACTGAAGCCTTGCCGTGTAGCAAGATGCTTTCGACATAAATCCTTCATACCGCTCCCAGATGTGTATTCCAGGTGATGCAAGAAACTTTCCGTGTTGCAGGGAGATAGCAGAACCTCTGTGCTTGGTCGAATCTAGTGGGTGGAGATGACAGATGCAGAAGGGGAGCAGCAACACACACACACTCACCTCCACCTTTGCAGTCAATAAATCTTTACCACGGCTGCATGGTTGCACCTCTTGTACATAAATATATATTAGGTATATTTCTTTTCTATTTGAGTGCTTCGTTGTGTTTCTGGAATGTAGTCTCCTGGAGGACAATGGCTGATGGGATAGCGTGTGATTTCAAATGTAAACTGACACCCACATACCTCTCAGGAGCTCTAGGGAAGGGAAGCAACAAACAGAGCTGGGAGTCTTGAGTGGGCATTTCTTTTTTGTTTTTACGTGCAAGAATATGGTGTGAATGCAGTCACTAGATAAGACAGTCTCTGATGTAGGAGCACGGGGAAGGAGGGTGAAGAATTGCTGGGACACTTGAAAGCTCTCCCCCCCTCCCCTCACCTTCTCTTACTGACGGTTTATAGGGTAACACTGGCTTTGGGATTGTCTTGTAGTACTATTCTTTTAATTCCGGCGCTGGAATAGCCTTCGTCGCTGCAGACACTCTGCAGGCTTCCCCTCTCGTCCAAGTCACTGGCACTGCTGCTACTACTGCTCCAGTCCAATTCTGCTGTTAAATAGTCTGTGCTCTCGACATCCACATCAATCTCCTCTGTGGAGAAAAAAAAAAAAACATACATCTTATGAGTATTATATGGTCCTCCACTTCTCAGTGGACGGTGGAGAAACTGCAGCTGCAATAACTAACAATCCAATTCAGTCACTGGAGATGCAAAGGTGATCCGCAGGTGCATCGGCCCATAACATGTAAAGTAGAGGGGATATCCAGCACTCCAGAAATCCTGTAAAATTTCATTTTATTGTAGAACCATACAAAGCATATGGTTATAATCAAAGTAAAAAAAAAAAAAAAAAAAAAAAAAAAAGCATAGCTTGACATGTTTCGAGGATAACTCCTTAGTCATAAGCCTAAGGGGTTATCGCTATAATCACAAAAGCAGATGCGGAGGCACTCGGATCTTCAGCAGTAGGCTTTATTTAGAAACAGGACATACAACAATGCCTGGCCGACCTAGGTCGGCCAGGCATTGTTGTATGTCCTGTTTCTAAATAAAGCCTACCACTGAAGATCCGAGTGCCTCCGCATCTCCTTTTGTGAATTTGGCTGTGAATTTCTGGATGAGCACCGGCTGCATAGCGAAGAAAGGGGCCGTGAGTAGCGGTTGCGGTGTGGCTTTTACTGATACTATTGGCAGTGCCGACATAGGACTGTTTCTTGCTATTGAGTTATCCCTAATATGCCTCAAGCAATGCCTTTTCTAACCATTATTGAATGTGTATGCTTTTAAAAATTCTACAATAAAATGAAAAAGGGGATTTCTGGAACGCTGAATATTTATTTGTTCTACTTTACAAACTGCGGCTGCATCCCCCTCATCTGTTGTAAAATTAAAATCAGGCTGATTCCTGACAAATTTTTTTGAGAATTTACACATCGTGCAGGCAAAAAAAAAGAAAAAGGAGAACTACAAGCAAGGCAGCTGAAAGGTGAGGAACAAGTCACTTCCCCTTAAAGGTACATATTACAAAGTAATGTTCTGCATATATATTTGCCTATAATGTTCTAATGATAGGTAAGAGGAAGTCCTCCAACAGTAGCACGTGAAATTCAGGATGTTTCTTTACTATATCCACAGAAAATTGTGCAGAAACAGATATCAGTGCATTTTTGGTCTTCTCGATCCTTAGTGATGCCATGACTAAGAATTGCTAAGATCCAAAATGTGTCAGTATCTGTCTCTTTACCTCTTTCTGTGGATGTAATAAAGAAATGTCTTACATTTTACTTGCTACTGCTGGACAACTCAAAGGCTGTCTGGGCATGCTGAGAGTTGTGGTTTCGCAACAGCTGGAGGCACACTGGTTGGCAACCTGTGAACCTTTGAATTTGTTACTGGTTGCACTGCTGGCTAGTCCATGTGCAGGAATGAGAGGTGGAGATTAAAACTGGAGTTTCGCCTACTTATGAAACGATAGGCAAGTTTCTCTTACGAGACAATGTATTGCAGATTTTACTTAAAGGGGTACTCCACTGGACAACATTTTTTTTTCTTAAATCAACTGGTGCCAGAAAGTTAAACAGATTTGGAAATTACTTCTATTTTATAATCTTAATGCTTCCAGTACTTATCAGCTGCTGTATGCTCTACAGTAAGTTGATTAGTTTTCAGTCTAACCACAGTGCTCTCTGCTGACACCTCTGTCCATGTCAGGAACTGTCCAGAGTAGATACGTTTTCTACGGGGATTTGCTCCTACTCTGGAAAGTTCCTAAAATGGACAGAGGTGTCAGCAGAGAGCACTGTGGTCAGACAAAGGCAATTCAAAAAGAAAAGAACTTCCTCTGGAACATACAGCAGCTAATAAGTACTGGAAGGATTACGAGTTTTAAATAGAAGTAAATTACAAATCTGTTTAACTTTCGTTTAAAAAAAAAAAAAAAAAAATGTTTTCCAGTGGAGTACCCCTTTAAGTCAACTAAAATTCACATGTATGAGGATAAACACGATGCAATAAAGGAGAGGAAAGCACATGGTCTGAAAGCACTCACCCCGATCAGAATCCGATCTCTCAGAGGACACCGCTGACCCTATACTGTCCATTCTTATTCTTTCTACGCCAAATTTTTCTAGCTGCCTTTTTAAGTGCCGCTGCTCCCGCTGTAGCTGCTCTATTTGGTGCTGTGACTTTCTGTCACAATCTTCAAGTTTCTATGGAAGATAAAAGTAACATTAAAAAGGGACTATAAACAGTTAATAGCAACTTGATGTGGAGAGCAGCTTTTACCCAGAATCCTACTCACCTTTATGTGCAGCTTCGCTCTTGTTAAGAGACTTAGCGTGGTATGTCTGTTGGATTCGGGACCTAAGGGTACCAATACTTTTAGCTTTTCTAGACATAGCCGCAAATGAGCTCGCCTAGGAAGAAAAACAGGATATTACAGCGGAATTAATACGTAGATCGGAGAAGATTGTCTGTAAATCCGAATAATTAAAAAGTACCCGTCATCAAACCATATTTTCTAAACTATCTCAGATTATATTCTCTAACTACTCCTAACACCCCTCCTGCCCTTAAAAATATTTTCTGTATCATACCTTTCCCCTTGCTCACACTGTGTGAGCCCCCGGCAGGAGAAAGTGGGCGTTCCAAAGCAGGCGCTACGGCACTGAAGGCGGCAAGAGCTGTGTCTCACCATGCCCAGCACACACTTCCTGAGTTTGGTCTCCGGACAGGCCGGGAGGAGACCAAACTAACTGTTTAACTTTTGCAGGGAACCGGACAGAGCCACCTAGTGGCCGTTTTTTCAAACACATTAAAAACATATAAAGGTTGAGAATTTTAACAGCAAATAAATAGCAAAGTGTCTTTTAATATATTGTTCCTTATGTAATTATAAGTTTAGCTTGGTGAAAGGTAGACGATGAAAATGAACTTCAGAAAATGAACTTCAACCAAAGTATTACAGTTTTTTTTTTTCTATTCTGTTTCGCACGTGTAAAATAACATACAGTATGTAGGGACTGCCTATACAACAGGAAGAGCACAATGATGCCAGCTATACAGCAACATAATCCTAAGGGTTCTTTTAGATAGGCTGACCCTATTCCCTATACAAATGACCCTGTAAAGCAGCGTTTCCCAACCAGGGTGCCTCCAGCTGTTGCAAAACTACAACTCCCAGCATGCGTGGACAGCCTTCGGCTGTCCGAGCATGCTGGGTGTTGTAGTTTTGCAACAGCTGGAGGCACCCTGGTTGGGAAACACTGCTGTAAAGGGAACTGGTCACCATCTAGATGGAGGAACTAAGAAGATTGACATATAGATTATTCATTAAAATCCCTGCAGTTTCTTGGTAAAGGAGTCCGGTAGGTGGTCTTACTCAATGATCGACGGCCCTCCCTGTATGAGCAAGTGTCAATCAATGGTAGAGACCACCCACTGGACTCCTAAGCCCAGCATAAGCAGGGATTTTTAATGAATAAAATATAAGTTATACTGAATCTTTTCCTACAACTCTATATATGCATCTGTCCAGCTCATCCTCCATAAACAGATCAGAACAGATCCACAGCAGATCAGACATCTTGTTCAATGCGGTACTGGACCTCTGCAATTGCTCAAACACATCAGAGTGTCAAAAGATTCCAATAAAATCGTGTGTATGGGCAGCGTCAAAAGATTGGCCCTACTGGCTGTCACCCAAGTTACATAGTAGCATAGTTCATAAGGTTGAAAAAAGACCAGAGAGTCCATCAAGTTAAACCTAGAACCCTAATGAGTCCCTTCTGAGTTGAGTTGATCCAGGGGAAGGCAAAAAAAAACCTGATACTCGAGGTAAAAATTCCTTCCCGACTCCAATATGGCATCAGAATAAATCCCTGGATCAACCTTCTGTCCCTATAAATCTAGTATCCATAACCTGTTATGTTATTATTCTCCAAAAATGCATCCAGACCCCTTTTGAACTCATTTACAGAGTTCACCATGACCACGTCCTCCGAGAGAGAATTCCACAGTCTCACTGCTCTTACAGTAAAGAATCCTCGTCTGTGCTGGTGTAGAAACCTTCTTTCCTCTAGATGTAGAGGATTCCCCCTTGTTATAGATACAGTCCTGGGTATAAATAGATCATGGGAAAGATCTCCGTACGGTCCCCTGATATATTTATACATAGTTATTAGGTCTCCCCTAAGCCTTCTTTTTTCTAAACTAAATAACCCTAATGCTGATAATCTTTCTGGGTACTGTAGTCCTCCCATTCCCCGTATTACTCTGGTTGTCCGTCTTTGAACCCTCTCCAGCTCCACTATATCTTTCTTGTACACTGGTGCCCAGTACTGTACACAGTATTCTATGTGTGGTCTGACTAGTGATTTGTACAGCGGTAGAATTATTTCCTTGTCGTGGGCATCTATGCCCATACTATTGTACCCCATGATTTTATTTGCCTTGGCAGCAGCTGCCTGACACTGGTCACTACAGCTAAATTTACTATTAACTAAGACTCCCAAGTCCTTTTCCACGTCAGTTGTCGCAAGAGTTCTCCCATTTAATACATAATCCCAGCCCGGATTATTCTTCCCCATGTGCATTACCTTACATTGATCAGTTGTGAACCTCATCTGCCACTTCACTATCACTGAAAAATTGACACACACCAGTGTCGGTTAGCTATATCAACCAAAAATGAAATCACAAAAATAGCAAAAAAGTATCACTTTATTAGATTTATAATAACCATCAACTGCAGAGATTCGTCAGCATAAGTAAAATTAACAACATTTGTAGAATTTACCTCCCAAGGTTAGTCTAGGATATTTAATACATGAAAAATAGAAGACACTGACATAGTTCTTCAAATATATAGGGGAATCAAGCAGTACATATGATGATTTTATTCTGCAATTAAATTAAATGCAAAAAAATAGATAGAAGTATGACAAATGTGTGTGTATATATATATATATATATATAAATATAAAAAATAACCAATAATCATGAAGAATCCCTAATATATAAGGACAAGGGGGCCACAGTACTTCCAAAGCAAGTATCCAGCTATGGGAAACATCCCTCAATATCCAAATGTGGTCTGTGGGTCAGATAAATACCGCATCTTACTTCTGCCAATCAGGGAGATATAGATGGCCCAGAATCTATAAATTCTGCCTAAAACCAACACAATATATTGGCTATTCTATTAGTATACATCAGTACAAACAACCACCACCACATGCATGATATCTTACCTACAGTACTGTCCCTGCAAGTGGACCTGATCCAAAAAGCTGCCCATATGGCCGTCTTATAGCAAACCCCTTAGCTGCGGTGATTCCATAATTTAGATCTATAATAAGATATATGGTGACATTGTGCCACTACCAAATTATAATGGATAATCACATATTATAAAATCTCAAATTCTTTCCTTACCCTCCGTCCTGTAAGTAGATAGCGTACGCTGCAGCTGCTGATCCAGACTGCGGGTACCTACTACTCCTCGTGCTCTCTCTTAAATATCCCCCAAGGGAATCAGGATTGCGCTCAGCCGGAACACCAAATGCATCACTTCCGGCCGAGACGCATCACAGAATCCCTGTATGTTCACTGCAGAGATGTCCCGCGTTTCCATTCAGGCAAGTCATGTGATCGTGCGCATCACATGATCACGTACACCCGCCTGGAATAGAAGCAAGTCTGGCAACCTCCTAGTTTCAATGTTGTCATCCGCCCTTACCTCGCATCATTTCCTATACGAGACAAAATGCACTAAGGCTTAATATATGCACATATCCTTACTGGAATATCCTATTTAAGTGTTAAACAAGGCAACGGAACCCATAGGACTTAATTAAATCACCACTAAAGAAAAAAGGAATATATATAAGAGGGATAAAACTAAAGAGAGGGATAATAGACAGGAGAACCAAGACATATCACATAAATAATCAAATATATACAAAAGGGAAAACAAATCAATACTAAATCGATTACAATAAGGTATGTGTCAATAAGGAATCAAAGTCAAATGACATATTAATATCGCTCACTAGAGCCAATATTTATTGAGGTTTTCTCGCAAGATGAAAAATACGGATCACACCTCATATCCTCATACGCCCTGGTAAATCATACCAAGGTGAGTGAGGTATTCTAGAACTATCTATTAATTCAAAAAATGAATACCTAAACCAAAAACAATAATTAGAAATTAGAGGCAACACAATAGGGGTGACTATATAAAACAGCCATATGTCAAGCGTTGGTTTAGACCTAATGGTCTTCCAGAGCGCATCCTAAAGATCCATTCAGACTCCTTTTGTAGGATCAGTCTATCCCACGTACCTCCCCTGGGGGATTTCCGAATGACTTCCATAACCCAAAAGGAAATAAATCCACTATCTCCTCCATGCTTTTCCCATATATGCTGTGACACCGGAGTGTCCCTCCTGTTTTGTATATCACATATATGTTCTCGGACCCTCTTTTTGAAGGCCCTCTTAGTCTTACCTACATATTGTAGGGGACAACTGCAGGTGCCAATATATACTTTGCCTTCCATGTCACAGTTTGCAAAATCACGAATCCTGTATTCTCTACCTGTAACCACACTACAGAATGTCTTAGTCTGCTGAATATTAGTGCATGTCTGGCACCTACCACAGCGGAACATGCCCAGGGGTTTTCTCTCTAACCAAGTGCCCTCTCTCTTTGGCCCCTGGAAGTGGCTATGTACCAGTCCATTTCTATTTGATCTACCTTTTCAAAAAGGTTATTGACAGAGATGGAGAAATTATATCCGTAAGATCATGATCTCCTAGTTTAAAGGGCCAGTGTCTTCTAAAGATGCCCTTAACTCAAAACCTGGTTGTCATAGGTGCCGATTAACCTAACCCCATTTTTTTTCAGTGGCAACTTTCTTAGGAGTCAGTAGATTTCTACGTTCTGAAACAAGGGCTCTTGTGTATGAGGCAGTTAGGGTCTCTAAGGGATACCCCCTTTCCGTGAATCTATCATGCAGGTCCTTGGCTTGTTTGTTAAAGCCTTCCAGCGATGAACAGTTTCGACGGATCCGTAAGAATTGGCCCATCGTTATGCCCTTTTTCAGGGACTGGGGATGAAAACTGTCCCATCTTAACAAACAGTTTGTCGCTGTCGGCTTTCTAAAGGTGGTTGTTTCCAAGAAACCAGCATCCCCTCTTTTGATAAGTACATCCAAAAAGGGTAATTCCTTGTGGTTAATCTCGATTGTAAATCTTAGACCCAAAGGATTACAGTTTAGGCCATCTACAAACTCCTTAAACAGTCCTTTACTTCGGGACCACACAACAAGTCATCTATGTATCAGCCCCAAAAAGTAACATGGGAATTCCAGTTGCTACCCTCCTCCCCAAAAACAATGGTACTCTCCCACCAGCCCAGGGTTAAATTGGCATACGAGGGAGCAACTGGGCTCCCCATGGCAGTTTCCCTGAGCTGGTTGTAGTACAGAGTATCAAAAATAAAATAATTATGGGTCAACAAAAATTCAAGCAACTGGATGACGTATCCACTGTGTGTCCGGAAGTAAACTCCCCTTGTTTGGAGAAAAGATGATACTGCCCTCAGACTGTCCTTGTGTCTAATAGAACTGTATAAAGCTTCAACATCAATTGATGCTAGAAGCATGTCATCATTGAGTTGGATACCATCTATCTTCTGGTAGTGTCCCAAATGAATGACGGTAACAGAGACACATACTCCCTCAAAACCCTGTCTAAATAAATACCAACGTTCTGTGTTATAGAATCAACCCCCGACAATAGGGCGGCCCTTTAATGGGGATACCCCTTTGTGTATCTTAGGGAGTGAGTAAAAAGGTGGGAATCTGGGGATGAACTGGACACATGAATTTACACTCTTGGTTTGATATCAATTTCTGATCAAGGCCCCACATTAGTAATCGTTCTAATTCATCCTTAAGTTGGTTAGTGGGGTCCCTTGGGATGACTCTATATGATTCTCGGTCTCGAAGTAAAGATAACGTCATCTCTCTGTACATGTGTCCATAATCACCAGATTCCCACCTTTATCAGATGGTTTAATGGTTATTGTAGAGTCCTGTTCCAGTATTTTTAATGCGGTCATTTCATTATCTGAAAGATTAGATGGTATATAATCATTACTGGGTTACTACTTCCAGGAATACATCTAAATTAGGAGTCCATAGGAGGTGGCATTTTAACACTTTTAGGCCTCAAGGTAGTAAATGGGCCCTTTCCTAACTCTCTCATTTTCAGTGAGTAATCTGCCATTAGTCTCACTTGTGGTAAGTCCCCAGCCGAGATTCCTAATTCCTCGCATTTTTCAAGGTCACAGTTTAAAAAAAACTTCCTCCATTTATGTTTCCTAACGAAAAAGTTAACATCCTTAACCCAATCAAAAGCTTTGAATTGTGTAGTGGGTACAAAGCCCAGACCATTTGATAGGACCGAAATCTCGGTTGAGGACAGAGGTCTACTGGACAAAAAAAAAAAAAAAAAAAAAAAAAAAAAAAAAAAAAAAAAAAGGAGGTAGATGAAGAGGCTGAATTTCCACCTCTGCTGCAGTGTATCATTTTCTTGATGTATATTTCGTTGTATGTCAATATATTTTCCCTCGTACCTGTATTGTATTATTCTTTAATCCCCTTATGAAACGCTATATGATATCAGATATACAGGGAAACGCGTCGGGTTTGTGGGTGTGTGCCTCAGGAGAACCGTTGTTTAATCTTCACCATTCGGAGAGTGTTACACATATTGTTCTGCAGTTTTTGTGAATATAAAGAATGGGGTTTTAATGTTGTTTCTAATAAAGTGATACTTTTTAGCTATTTTTGTGATTTGATTTTTCATCCGCTTCTCATCCCAAACCTCCAACCTATCCAGATCCATTTGTAACAGTGCACTGTCCTCTATAGTGTTTACCACTTTACAGAGTTTAGTATCATCTGCAAAGATTGCTACTTTACTATTCAACCTCTCTATAAAGGTCATTAATAAATATATTAAATAGAACAGGACCCAAGACTGACCCCTGTGGTACCCCACTAGTAACAGTCACCCAATCAGAATAAGTAACATTAATAACCACCCTCTGTTTCCTATCACTGAGCCAGTTACTTACCCATTTGCACACATTCTCCCCCAGCCCAAGCATTCTCATTTTATGCACCACTCTTTTATGTGGCACTGTATCAAATGCTTTGGAGAAATCCAGATATACGACATCCAGGGATTCCCCCTGGTCCAGTCTGGAGCTCACCTCCTCATAAAAGCTTATCAGGTTAGTTTGACAGGACCGATCCCTCATAAAGCCATGCCGATATGGGGTCATACATTTATTTTTATCAAGATATTCCAAAATAGCATCCCTTACAAAACCCTCAAACAATTTACATACAAACGGAGGTTAAACTAACAGGTCTATAATTCCCAGGGTCACCTTTTGATCCCTTTTTAAATATTGGCACCACATTTGCCATGTGCCAGTCCTGGGGAACAGTCCCTGTTACTATAGAGTCCCTGAATATTAAAAATAGGGGGTCTGTTTATTACATTACTTAATTCCTTTAGAACACGGGGGTGAATGCCACCTGGACCTGGTGATTTTTCTATTTTGTTTTTTTGCAGGCAGCACTGTACTTCTTCCTGAACGATGGTTCATTTGGAACAGATTACTATCGTACGTTGAGGGACCACTGTATTATATTATGATCACTATTTCCTAGGTGTCCTTCTACTTGCACATTAATTACTGTCAGGTACGTTGGTTAATATTAAGTCTAGTAGGGCGCCCCCTCTGGTCGGGCCCTGCACCATTTAGGACAGATAATTGTCTTTAGCTATAGTCAGAAACCTGTTTCCTTTATGAGATTCACAGGTCCCAGTCTCCCAGTTTATATCAGGATAGTTAAAGTCCCCCATTATTAACACCGCATTCTGATTTGCTGCTTTGTTTATTTGCCTCATTAATTGATCTTCTGCCTCTTCCATTATGTTTGGTGGCTTATAGCAAACCCCTATGAGAATTTTTTAATTTTTATCTCTATATATTTCTACGCATAATGACTCCACATTATCGTTTCCCTCCCATATATGTAACCCTGTATGTTGACCACACAGTCACAGCTATCGTCCAACCAAGTCTCTGTTATACCCACTATGTCATAATCCTCCTCAGACATCATCAACTCCAGTTCCTCAGTTTTTTTGGACAGACTTCTGGCATTAGTCAACATGCAATTCAATGGTATATGTTTTTTTTTCTATGAAGCCTATCCCTATTAACTATTCTAACCCATCCCTCTGTCCACCCCCAGGTACATTATTAAGCCCCCCCCCCTCTATCTACACTATCTTCCTACTCTATGTTGTAGGTTCCCCCCCCCCCAGACCCCAATTTAAACACTCCTCCACCCTTGTAGCCATCTTCTCCCCAAGCACAGCTGCACCCTCGCCATTGGGGTGCAGCCTGTCCCTACGGTAGAGCTGGTATCCGACAGCGAAGTTGGCCCAATTCTCCATGAACCCAAACCCCTTCTTCCTACACCAGCTTCTGGGCCACTTGTTTACTTCCCTAATCTCCCGCTGCCTCTCTGGTACAGGTAATATTTCTGAAAATACTACCTCGGAGGTCCTTGCCTTAAGCTTGCGGCCTAAGTCCCTGAAATCATTTTTAAGGACACTCCATCTACCTCTTACTTTGTCATTGGTGCCTATATGTACCATGACTGCTGGGTCCTCTCCAGCCCCACCCAGCAACCTGTCAACACAATCCGCGATTTGCTGAACTCGAGCTAGCTCTGAAATGGCATCCCCCTCATTTGCCAACTGGGAAAACTTGTTGGGGTGTGCCAGTTCAGGACTAGCCACCCTGACACTTCTCCTTCTACCCAGTTTTCTAACTGTAACCCAGCTAACTGCCTGACTGTCCTGCACTTACGTCCCACTATCACCCCCCCCCCCCACCTCTACCCCAGAGAGTGCTTGCTCAGTGAGCAGGAAACTATTCTCCAAGTTTTCAATGCATCTCAGTGTTGGCAGTCGCTCCTCTAGATCCAGGATCTGGGCTTCTAAATGAACAACTCGCACACATCCTGCACAACAATATGCACCCTCAAACTGCTGTTCAAGGATTGCATACATTGTGCAAGATGTATACCGGACTGCGTTTTCTAAGATGGAGGCCATCTAGTGTGTATTTCCAAATTATGTCCATTCAACTGAATTTACCACAGGTGACTCCAGATGAGGAGTAGAAACATCTAAAAGATGGTCAAGAGAAATGGGCGGCCCCTAGAGCTAAATGTGTTAAAGGCAAGTGTCATTGTCATTAGTGAATACTAATGTCTATGCCAAATTTTAGTTTTGGCTTTTTAGTAGATTGACAAAAATTGTAGAGCAGAATGATGGGGGAAAACTATTTTTGTACAAGGTCTCATCATAACAAAATTTGATGAATTTGAAAAAAAAGAGTCTGAAAACTTTCCAAATGCATTGTAGAGAGATACTTTTACTATCCCCAGCATTACTTTAGTATCATGAAATATAAAGACTATTCCAAACACAATGTACTATGTGAACAAGAAGCAGGTGCATTACTGTACAAACTAGACCCTGTAAATCAACTTTTTTTGGAATAGGGAAATATGACACAAGCCTACCCAATAATTATGGCAATTACCAGGGTGGAGTAGAATTGGAAAGAGAATACAAACAACAATATCTATACAGACACTAAAATAGATGTGTAATGACTCAAAGAAAGAATCAGGTGATAAGTGACACCCTGTGGCCCGGCTCTGGAGCCACCACTGTGGACTTAGACATGACTAAAAGGAAGAAGTGAGGAGACTGTTTTCCTTCTATCTGTAGGAAGAAATGGCCAGGATGACGATAATGAGGGCGAATCAAGAAACATGTAAAGAGACTGGACGTACCTGTTCTTCTCCATTTCATTATGGGTTGATCTGAAATGCAAAAATAACCAATGAATTAGTCACATCCTCTCTAATATTAGGCTTACAATTACAGTCATTTAAATATTAGAAGCACGGCCTTGTTAAAAGCAGAGGTGGATTTATTGTCAGAGACAAGAGAGGAGCATTGTGTGGGTGAACCTGTTACTAGAGGTGTAGAGCACATGGTGTGTCTAGGTGGGATCAGGATTATAATCCATACTGAGCAGAGATGAATGAAAGCCGACTGTCTAGTTTTAGATTCAAGCCAAGACCATGGCTGGAAAAGGCCCAAGGCTTGCAGGCATTCAGGTAGTCAAACATTTTAACTTCATGAGGTTGGGAAAACGCAACAAGATCATGTGGCAAGGATAAGCCCAAAAGTTTTACATGGACATATCAACCAATTAAAGTGGTCACCTATGTGGCTGCATTAATGGGCTATTCATGTCTTAGGCTACTTTCACACTGCCGTTATACGGCAGTGTGATGGGAGTCAGGGGAGAATAGCGGGAGAAAAATTACTGCAAGAGCCATCTTTTTCTCCCACTACTCCCGTCAAAAAATTACAGGTCCCGGCGCCCCCCCATAATAGTAAAGGGGAACCAGTGGGACCCGTTGTTGCCCTTTGCTCCCCGCCATTTAAGTGACAAAAAAAAAAAATTAAATAAAAACTTTTAATGGCCGTCCTCAAGGGGGAGCACCGGCAGTGTGAAAGGGGCCTTATGGGCAGCACCATGGGAGTTCCAACTATCTAATGGTTTGTCTACCCCATTGTCTTAAAAAGGGTGCATTGACACCATGTTTTAGCGATCCGGCAGATATTTTTCAAATCCGCCCACTGCCGTATCCTCGCCGGACCCACACCAAGTCTCATTCATTTAAATGTGGCTCATTTTTGCACAGTATCCGGTTTTGTGGCCATACTGAAAATTGTGGTATGCACGGGATACTGTGCAAAAATTAGCCGACCAGAGTCAGATAGTAACGCATTTAAATGAATGAGATTCGGCAGCTGCCGGTTTTGAAATTTCCCCGTCAGATCTGGCAGCCAGATTACTAAAACGTGGTGTGAATGCACCCAAAAGCATATAAACAAAAAAGGAATCAAAAAAGGGTTGTCCGCTTTGGACAATCCCTACTTCTTAGAAGAATACCCCACTGATAAAGTGATCCCCCAGTGATCAGCTTTAATCTGTGGGCAAATCTGGTGCTTGGTTTTTGATTTCCCTGCAGTGCCCCCACAGGTAAAAATAAAGCATTACATAGTGCTTGTTCAAATTAATGGGTAATGCTGGACGGGTTCCCCTATTGCAGATGCTGCTCTTTGTAATTGTTCTTCATTCTGAGATGAGGATCCTAAACATTATAACCCTTGTATAAATTCAGAATTTCCTAATAGGACACATAAAAGGGAGTTGGGAAATCCCTGTAGAAATCAATGGGGATCCTGGGGGAGAGCACCCATCGATTAAATATCGATGGCCTATCCTAAACCTAGGCCATTAATGTACGAGCCCCTTTAATGTCAAGAGTTGGCTGGGGACTAGAAACTAGGCATTAGTTCCCCCCCCACATCCAATGGTTACATCATTCATGGATAATACTGTATTGTAAGCCTACACTAAGAGCGGGATTTAGGAAAATGGCACTTTCCTAATACAGCGGTCTTCAAACTGTGGACCTCTAGATGTTGCAAAACTACAACCCCCAGCATGCCCGGACAGCCAACGGCTGTCCGGGCATGCTGGGTGTTGTAGTTTTGCAATCTCTGGAAGTCCCCAGTTTGTAGTCCACTGCCCTAATATATGCTTATCACTTGAATTGTTCATTTATAATAGTAAAATGTCTGCTATTCCCTCCTCACATTGAGGTGTATAGAAGATTCAAAAGTCAGCAAAGTATCCAGCATCCAACAAAAGAGCAGTCATTGTGGACTACTATAATAAAAAGCCGCTGTGTACTACTATAGTAACAAGCTAAA